>NW_015506289.1:310688-317323 GCF_001515645.1 Sinocyclocheilus grahami
AAATGAAAATGTGAAAAGTTGCCTTCGCAACTACATGAAAAAATTTACAATATTTTATTTTAGTTAATATTTATTAAATTTTTATGGTTTTAATTTTAGCTAATATAACACTAATAAGATAAAGAATATTAAATAAGAAACACACATCATCTTTGAAATGATTTCCTGTTCGTTAAATTCATGAATCTATTGTATTTTTTCCCTTTTTATTTGTATTTGTATTAAATATCTGTATTTTCTACTATTTTTTTTCTGTCTCTTTCATTACTGATTTTATTTGGTTTTTAATTATTTGTTTAATTTGTTCAATTTTGCATGGATTTCTCACTGTACACAGCCGAGTTGCAGTTGCATCGATATATGCACGTACAGTTTTTGTCGTACTACAAAATGCTGCAATGTCAAGTACTAAAATTGCACTGAAATTAAATGGAGAGAGAGGGATGGATCTTGATGAAAAACTCTTTTATTTAATAATATAAATACCTGCAACAAGACTGATTAAAACTATCGTCTCACAGCAGCTTTAGTGCAGCGATCATGACAAAAACACCACGATATGCAGCCAAAGACAAGCAGGGCGAGCATATAAAGTGCTCACATTATAAATGGATTGTGTAAATGCCACAGTGTGTGTGTGTGTGTTACTGCTGTTTGAGGAAGAGCGCCGCTCCGCTCTGGATCCATGTGTCATGATCTCCAGCACACGGCAGCTGCACGCTTGTCACCACACGCTGACGCTCGGCGCTGCTGTACACAGGCAGGGAGATGCACTCGTCCGGAGAATAACTTCCCACGGCACTCTGAAACACACACACACACACACACTCTATAACGCACAGCCTTCACTGAAAACATCAGAGGAGAAAGTGTGTGTGTGTGTGTGTGTGTGTGTGTGTTACCTGCAGGATCCAGGCCATGTAACACGCAGGGACGGCAGACACACTGGGAGAGTCATGATGGCTCTCAGCCAGACGATTTCCATCAAAAGCACAACCTTCCAACTGCAAGCCGCCAACCTACAGACAGAGAGAGTTCAGTTAACACGGACCGGCAGAGTTCAGTTCAATCCTGTTAAACATGAGCTTCTGTACCTTCACTTGTAGTTTAGCTTCAGCAATCTGACCCCTCCAGGACGTGACAAACTTCAGACTGTCCATAGAGCAGCTCATCAACCTAACAGAAAGACAGAAAGACCACATCAAAACAAAGCATTTCATTCCCCCCCCCCCCAAAGTTCACTTATGATAGCTGTAATTTTATTTTTATTAATAATTTTCACGATATGATTTCTGCAATGCACAAAACGCTGGTGGAATCGCAGAATCGGGATCTAAAAATGGAATTTATCGTATAGCATTTAACAAATTTTCGATTAATTAATCAAAATTAGGGCTGCAAAATTAATTCAGTTCAAACAGCGATGTGGACTAGCATCAGTCATTATTAAACCACATAAATGTACTTCTCAAAGTAATAATAATAGTAATATTTTTAATGCTGCTACTACTAATAATAACAACAACTGATTTTATGAAAAATAATTTAAATATATTACTATTGTATAATAAAATGTACTTCTCAAAGTAATAATTGAAATAACAACAACATTGATTTTATGGAAATGATATGACATGAAATATATTAGTATTATGTAGTAAAATGAAATTCTCTAAGTAGTAATAATAACCATATAGATTAATATTTAATATTATTATAACTATTAAATCAATACATTTTTTACATCCAAGTTGTAATATATACAATTAAGTTTTATTTTCATTTGATTCATTTGAAATGTTTTCATTTGAAACTTTTTTTTAAATGATTCAGTTGTTATGTTTTATGAGCTCATGAGATCATGAGATCTGTTTACTGACCAAAATGTAATCAAACCATTAGAATAGAATCCAGAAAAATGAAAACGGAAAACAGAATTTAGAAAAAAAAACTATTTTCCCCCAAAATTCCCCTTCAAACATTGAAATGTGTGGGAATTTAGGCTGTTTTTGTAAAGACTTCTTTACGTAAATGAGCTCACTTTAGTGCAGCAGGAGTATGTGATTTAGTTTAGTAGTTGTGAGTTTAGTTTAACAGGTGTGCAGGTGAAGTAAGTTACCTCAAGGTTTCAGTTTAGCAGGTGTTTGTTACATAAGAAACTATAAGTTCAGTTTAGTAAGTGTATGAGAAATAAATCCGCTCGAGTTTATCAGCTGTACTGTATGTTACCTGAGGAAATTTATGTGACCCCAAGTTTGGTTTAGCAGGTGTTTATTCGGTAAATTACCTTTTATCACGTTTATTTTAGTATGTGTAGGTGACGATTCCAGTCCATCAATTAATGATTTAATTTAACTTTAAACCATTGTTTCTGGCTAAAATATGAGTCCATAATCCATAATGACACTTCCTCCAGTAAAAAAGTCCATCTCCTGTTGTCTCTCACATCAAAATCCACCACATATTTGTTTAGAGCTGTTTTGGCTTGTAAACGGTGCTTGATCTGTGCAGATTTCTCTCCTGACTCAGACCAGACCACTTTTACACCGGAGGATGAGTTATTATGGATTATGGACTCATATTTTAGATGGAAACAACGGTTTGAAATTAAAACTGATGGACTGGAGTGGTGTGGATTACTTGTGGATTATTGTGATGTTTTTATCAGCTGTTTGGACTCTCATTCTGACGGCACCCATTCACTGCAGAGCATCCATTGCTGAGACACTGATGCAATGCTACATTTCTCCAAATCTGATGAAGAAACAAACTCATCTACATCTCGGATGGCCTGAGGGTGAGCACATTTGAGCATATTTTCATGTTGGGTGAACTATTCCTTTAAATTTAGTTTAGTAGGCAATGTTATTTTAGTATCAAGATCCTATTATAGTTTTATTAATATTTTGAATTGTAATATTAGTTTTTTTATTTAAATTTTAAGGTTTTTGCAGTTCTGTTGTTGTAGTTTTGTCATTTTTATTACTTTTTAAAAAAAAATTCTACATAGTTCGTTTTTATTTCTGTTTTAGCTTTAGTTCCCTTTCAGTCGGTCACTCTCGACGTCACGTCGGAGGACCGACGAAATTGGGATCTCGCTTAGAGGGACCATTTTAGTACATGAAGTTATACTAAATGAAAATGAGAAAAAATTATTTCAGTTAAACTTCATTCACAAGTCTTTTTTTTATAAATTTTTTTATAGATTTAGTTAAGTATAATAACCCGGGCATAAGTCTTCTCAGTTCACTTCAGAAACGTGTGTTTCTCAGGTGTGTGTTCAGTTTATCACCTGGCGGTCTCCTGTCTCAGTGCGTTCAGGAAAGTGTCCGGGTGGAAGAGCTCCGACAGATCCAGCATCTCCGACAGCAGTCCACCCCTCTCTGCCCTCTCCACCCATCCCTGCGCACACACACACACACACACACACACACACACACACACACAGAGCAGTGATTGGTCGTGGGGATCAGTGTGTGTGATGACTGAAGTGATTGGAGTGCTGCTGGTGTCAGTTGTACAGTAACAATCGCCGTTTCCTTCTCAAATCTCTCCCTGCACCTGCTGCTTCTCCTCACAGGACTTCAGCATCCGTCTTTATATGTTTATCAGTAGCACATTTAAGACATCAACATACGCTCTGCGTGTTTTTGTGCAACTGTTGCAGTAATAAAACTCAGTATTGATGAACAATAAAAACAAGTTTTATGCTTAGAATGAACAGAACATTATCATCTGTTCGTGTGAATGTTAATATATACTACTGTAAGTTTGGGGTCGCTGAGATTTTTTTTTTACATTTCAGTTTTTTGAAGTCTCTTCTGTTTACCAAGGCTGCATTTATTTGAGCAAAAATACAGTAAAAACAGTAATTTTGTGAAATATTATTACAATTTCAAATAGCTGTTTTTTAAGTGAATATATTGTAAAGTGTAATTTATTTCTGTGATCAAAGCTGAATTTTCAGCATCATTACTCCAGTCTTCAGTGTCACATGATCTTCAGAAATCATTCTAATATGCTGATTTGCTGCTCGAGAAACATTTCTGATTATTATCAATGTTGAAAACAGTTGTGCTGCCCAATATTTTTGTGGAACCTGTGATCCATTTAATTTTTCAGGATTCACAGATGAACAGAAAGTTCAAAAGAACAGAGTTTCTTTGAAATAGAAATCTTCTGTAACATTATAAATATCTTTACTGACACTTATGAACAATTTAATGCATCCTTGATGAAAAACATATTAATTTTTGTTTAAAAAAAAACTTTTAAAAACAGTAGTGTAGTGCATGAATTGGCCTTTGTATAGCATATTATTAAGCAGTAATATTATAAATAAAATAACTAAAATAAATAATTAATTAAAAATAATTATTAAATAAACAAACAGTTTACATTTATCAATTTAATAATACTAATAGCGAACAATCTGCATCTAAAATTAAAATAAATTTCTGTTATTTCCAGCCGAATTAACTCAGAAACACGTCACATTACAGATTCTAATGTCTTTCAAGGTCACTTCAGCAAGATCTGTATTCAGGAACTAGCAGAACACTTTCCCACACAAACACGCTCGATTTCCTGTTTATTGGAGTCGGTGCGTTTCTGCAGGTGTGTGTTGTGCTCAGATCGGTTCGCCGGGAATCGACGGCTCACATTTACAGATTTCACAGATCTCTGTAAACAGCTGCTGCTGTGGAAATTCGACTCACTGGAGCAGGTGTGCGTCATAACAGCGCTGACGGATAAGATACAATTATCTGTTAGAGGAGCCGTCCTGAGGTCGATTACAGTCCATCTCGGGGTGAGTTTCGGCACGCGGACCTCGATGACCTTCATTTTGGTCAGTCTGTGCGTTCGCAAACCCGTTTTATAAGCATTTTAGGGGCCAAATTTGACCCTTAAGGCCCACAGCAGTCAGTTTCTTGGAACAAAAAACAATCATAATTTAGTTTTCAGGATCATTTCGGACCCTTAAAATGCTGTTTTTGCTACTGCAAGACTTTCAGACTTGTTCTGGATGGACTGTGGAGGAAGTCTGAACTCAGAATTGCTATAATAGTGTAAAGCTCTGACACTCTTTCACCTAAATTCTCCCTCTCGAGAACACTCAACCTTCATCCTTCATTGGTTTACAAGGCTGTTTGGTTCAGTTCAGTGCCTGAGGGAGCAGCTCAAATCATCATCATCATCATCATCATCAGTCCAGCTGAAGAAACACATTCATCATGAGGAGTGTTTCTGTGGGCTTGCTCCGCAGGACTGATTACAGTCAAACTGACTCACATCAGCAGCGGTGGACGGATCGGACACGAGTGACAGGTGTTTTGTGGACACTGTGGCTCGTTTCCAGCTCACACACACACACACACACACACACACACACACACACACACACTGTGGCTCTCGTCTCAGACTCGGCCTGTGACTGAACCTCATGAAAACATGTCCAGCTCACATTTCACCACACAATCTAAAGGAACTAGATATATATGCTGCATAAAGAATATGCAGCCTATTATTTTTTACCAAGAGTTTTAGTAGTTTAAAAAAAATTAAAAAAAATTCTCATTCACATATTCACACAAATTCATAATTGATGTAATAAAGTTAACTTTCTACTATATTATAGTAAAACACAGTAATAAAAATATTAAAGGAAATGAAAAGAAATGGCTACAAATTCAATCATGATGTATATATTTTTATTTAAATACTACTTCTACTATTAATAATATATAACACTAATAATTGTATTTATTATCATTTTAAATGATTTAGAAATGTAATTATTGTTGTTATGGTATAAAAACAACAATCAAATCAGACTGTTATTGTTTTAAATGTATAAAATTACAATATTATTTTTTAATATAACTGCTGTAATGCAATAATGATAATAATAATAATTATTATTATTATTATTATGTTGTTGTGTTTGTATAAAAATATATATTTTATAATTATTCTTAATAATAAATATAATAATAATAATAATAATAATAATTAGAGGTCAACCGATTTATCGGTTTTGCCGATTAATCGACACCAAGAGTTGATTGCTTTAACTATCGGTTATCGGCAAAACCCCATGCGATAGTTTTCCCGTCCATTGCTGGAGCGGCTGAGTAGTTTTTGTTTGTTTTGACACGTGACACTGAGCGCTGCACAGAGCAGGACACTTCAGATGCGGATTTAAAACATCGACAATGAAATGGAGCGTATACAGAATAGGCTACTATAGGTCATGTTTTCATATCATTATAAAGTAATTAATTTGTTGACTAGATGCTGCATTAGTGGAGAAAGAGAAATAGTATGTTTGCCATGAAGGCTGAGAGGACGCAAACCTCAAGCGGTTAAACAGTGACCCAAATGTTTAATGTCACGACTGTTACCATCTATTAGTGTCAGTTTATATCCAGCTGGTCACGTTAATGCATTTGTAAGCCAGTGAAGATGCAGATTTAAAGCTGTGATGTGAGAAAGCACACTGATGTGTTCATTCAGCAACAGAAATCCTGCCGCGCTGCAGAGCGCCACTCATTACATTATATTTGTCCCAAATCGTTGCTAATGTGCATAATGACTTCATCCTAGGCTGTAAAATTGTGTATTGTGCATTTTTC
>NW_015506289.1:317504-324415 GCF_001515645.1 Sinocyclocheilus grahami
CCAGCTCACACACACACACACACACACACACACACACTGTGGCTCTCGTCTCAGACTCGGCCTGTGACTGAACCTCATGAAAACATGTCCAGCTCACATTTCACCACACAATCTAAAGGAACTAGATATATATGCTGCATAAAGAATATGCAGCCTATTATTTTTTACCAAGAGTTTTAGTAGTTTAAAAAAAATTAAAAAAAATTCTCATTCACATATTCACACAAATTCATAATTGATGTAATAAAGTTAACTTTCTACTATATTATAGTAAAACACAGTAATAAAAATATTAAAGGAAATGAAAAGAAATGGCTACAAATTCAATCATGATGTATATATTTTTATTTAAATACTACTTCTACTATTAATAATATATAACACTAATAATTGTATTTATTATCATTTTAAATGATTTAGAAATGTAATTATTGTTGTTATGGTATAAAAACAACAATCAAATCAGACTGTTATTGTTTTAAATGTATAAAATTACAATATTATTTTTTCCATACAGTATTCATTTTAAAAACTATCGGTTGATTAATAAGTTATCGGCCAGTGCGGTTTAACCTAGCCATCGGTATCGGTAAAGTCCACTATCAGTTGACCTCTAATAATAATAATAATTGTAATAAAAACTGATTATTGTTATTGTTTTAAATTTATAAAAATACAAAATCATATTTTAATATTACTGCTGCTATGTAGTAGCAGTAATAACAGTAATAATAATAATAAAAACAACATTATTATTATTTCAGCAATAAAAAAATATTAATGAGAATTCTGATGTGAAAATGTGAAATGAAAATATTGTCAAAATGCAACAAACACAAATCTTAACCGTTCTGCTGCAGGCTTCAATTTTTGGTGCGAAATATATTTTCTTTTTTCAGCCCCACATCAGAATGCAATAAATGTTACCCAGACATGTTTTTGAGACTCTCATGTGCATAGAAAGATTGTCTCTCTGAAAGTCACGCTCCCACAGTTCTCTATACACACGTCAGCAGATGACAAACACAAAACACACCTGCTAACATTTACTGCTTTAGTGTTTACAGTAGGCTGAAGTTTCAGGAGCACTAACGTCTAAACAAGCAGATGCTCATAATCACACATACACACACCATCACATATTACATGATGTCAGTCATGTGATTAATGTACATGATAATACACACGCTGCTGTTTGTGTGTTGTGTGTAATGAACTCTCCCTCAGGTGATGCTGGTGCGCTCATGTATTATTCATGAGTCCCTGTCTGACGACTTTAATATTCACGCCACGTAGCTCCTCCTCCTTCCTGCACTCAAGGTCTATCTATCTATCTATCTATCTATCTATCTGTGTGTGTGTGTGTGTGTGTGTGTCTGTCTGTCTATCTATCTTTCTATCTATCTGTGTGTGTGTGTGTGTGTCTGTCTATCTATCTTTCTATCTATCTGTGTGTGTGTCTGTCTATCTATCTTTCTATCTGTGTGTGTGTGTGTGTGTGTGTGTCTATTTATCTTTCTATCTGTGTGTGTATGTCTGTCTGTCTATCTTTCTATCTGTGTGTGTGTGTCTATCTATCTATCTGTGTGTGTGTGTGTGTCTATCTATCTGTGTGTGTGTGTGTGTGTGTGTGTGTGTGTCTGTCTATCTATCTTTCTATCTATCTGTGTGTGTGTGTGAGTGTGTGTCTGTCTATCTATCTTTCTGTCTATCTATCTTTCTATCTGTGTGTGTGTGTGTCTATCTATCTGTGTGTGTGTGTCTGTCTGTCTATCTATCTTTCTTTCTTTCTATCTAAAGCACTAACTTTGTTGATTTTAAGTGATTTTCCTAGTGAATAAATATATAAAAAACACATATGAAAAAACATAAAATGTTGAATGAATATATATACATAATTAAATATAAAAAAGGTAGTGGATTTGGACATGACAAATTATATGTACATTAAATATAAAATCACAATAAATATATATTTAATGTTTATATAATTTGTCATGCCCAAAAACACTACATTTATTTGATAAACGCAAAACTTTTTTCTATCTATTTTACAGTTTCACCTTCAAGAGAATGATAGTCTATAATATGATACATAATACGTAATATATAATTATATATATTATATATGTATATGTATATATTATACACATATGACATATATTTATTTATTTGACAACAGTAATACCCAGTTAACGTGGCTTTATTGCAGTAACAATACAATAAAGTCAATAACCTACAATTGTCCATTTTTGTATGGCAACATGAATGCTTCACAGAAAAGTTGTTCAATCACCAAACTGCATTGTGGAATATGGGCATCGGAGTGCTGAGACCCCGTGTTATCAGAAACGGTACGTCATGAGCTTCACAGAGCTGGAATTTATGGCAGGGCTGCTATTCAGAAAGTGCTTTTATCCAAAGCCAAAGCACAAAAGAGAGTAAAGCGCATAAAAGCACAGAAAAACCCTCATATGATCAGATGAGTCACTGCGGCCTACATTCCGATGGCTTTACGCTCGGAAAACAACTAGAGATGCCTCGACACATGCAGCGGCGTCTGCTGGCAGCTGTTGAGCCTGACGGGAGACCTGTGGCGGTGCGGGTAAACGTCTCCAGAGACTCATTAGGTCAGATGATCGCTCTGCGTGGCCCTATTACAGCAGGAAAATATGCGAGCCATTTATAAAGCCAGGTGCATCCTGAACAAACACGGCTCTTTCGTGGCATTCCTGCATTCTAGGATCATAACGCTCCCATAGACATGGCTAAACAAACTGGAGAACACCTGGAGGAGGTCAAACACATTCCACGACCTCAGGATCAACAACAGGAGTTTGTTTACCTGAATCGCGAGCGCTCGGGACACGACGGCTCGCAAATACTGCATCGGGTCTTCAGGGCCTTCCCATTTATTCTGCCAACTCAACGGACACTGAGAGAGACAGAGAAAGTCAGCTCTGATTACATCGCCTGCATCCTGAAAACAATTATCTGCTGATTTGCAAAAAAGGCCTAATATTGCATAATTTTATGATAAAAATGTTAAAAATGTCAATAAAACTTTCCATCAGAGTTTTTTCCCCCACAAAATAAGAATAAATATTAAAAAAAATTATATATATATATATATCAGCTTTAACGCACTTATCAATAAGCAGTGCACATTTTTTTATTTACTCAAAATTACTAAAAATTAAATAAAATTAATAGAAAGTAAAAAGAAACCAGGGGAAAAAAGTAATACAAAATAATAAAAACACAACATAATTACTTAAAACATTTTTATACTTTATATTTTATTTTAATTTAAAAATTTTTCTCACTAATTTTGCAACATTTTTTTTTCCCTTTAATACAATAAAATGCTGTTTCATATGTGTGTATTTTCCCACAAGATGTCATGATCCAGCGTTGTTATCGTTAACTAAAATGAAAACCAAAAATATAAAAATAACATCTGCGTTAATTAAAATAAAACATAAAAATTGACTAAAATAAAAATAGTCTGAAACTGAAATAAAATTAATAAAAAACAAATAAACAAAAAAAAAGACAAGAACAAACAACAAAATTACTAATATATATATATATTATAAAAATGCTACTAAATGCATCATATTTTGTGAGAAAATGTGACATGCTTGAACAAAACTGACACTATTTTTGGAATCAGCATCACCAAATTAGTAAGACACAAGGATTTCATTCAGCAAATATATGGTGTAATTTAGCCCAGCATATCATACTGTATTGCTTCATTAATCAAGCAGGTGCCGGCGTTCACTCTCACCTCTTGGTTCAGGAGTGCAGTGGCCAGTTTGTGTACGTCAGCGGTCAGGAGGGATGTGCCTCTGATGACCTTACTGAGCGAGGCCAGCGATTGGTGAATGCTGTGGACCAATCGCACCGCATTAAACTGCTCCAGCTGGACGAATGAGAGAATGGGAGAGCCGACGCCCTCGCTGGGCGGAGCCACCTTCTGATGGATCAATGAGGAACCCTGAAAAAGAGGCAAGAGCCAATCAGAGAGCGGCAGGAATCAATAACCAATCAAAATCTAGACTTAGTATAAAGGACACGCCTACGGACTGTTTAATGCATATTGCACACGAAACAGCTGGTGGAAACTGACTGTTGCATATCAAATTGACAAAAGAAACGTTTTTTTGTTTTTTCAATTTCCAGGAGAATTGAAACTACACAGGTTTGTATCTTTCTGCCCGGAGATAAAATTGTGTTTACGAGTTCACAGGATGCTACAACATTTGAGTGTCACATTTCAGCTCTGCTTGTTTTATGAATCTGTCACGATAGGCTGTTATTGAAGGATGAGCGGTTAAAAACAAGACTGAACTGACAGAAAACTCACAGAAAAGTGCTGTAATGCAATGCGAAGAGGCTTTTACACTGACATCTTTCAGTACAGGTACAGTAGCAAAAAACAGCCCTTTTATACACTATTATAGTATTTATTCATATTTTTAATGAGTTATTTTTAGATTCTGTCACTTTTATTTATTTTTTTAGTAATTTTATGTGCTTTTGTCATTGTTATTAGTTTTTTATATTTCTATTTTGCTTTAATATATTTTTTATTTTTATTTTAGTTTTAGTAATTTTAGTACTTCAGTGTAGGGCTGGACGATATGGCCAAAATTTATATCGCAATATATTTCTTAATTTCAGTCGATACGATATAATTCCGATGTCGATATGAACACTATTTAAAAAAGCCTCGTAAAAACTGCGAAGAACGCCCATAACAGATGTCTGTGCATACAAACTTATGAAAAATGAATTTGCCAAGTCTATGACACCTCATATAAAACCATATAATATTTTAGAGAAAATTCTAATATTCTAATTTGCTGCTCAAAAAACATTTATTATTATTATGCTGAAAACAGCTGAGTAGAATTTTTTCAGGTTTCTTTGATGAATAGAAAGTTCAGAAGAACAGCATTTATCTGAAATAGAAATCTTTAGTAACATTATAAATGTCTTTATCATCACTTTTGATCAATTTAAAGCATCCTTGCTGAATAAAAGTATAAATTTCTATCATTTCTTTCCAAAAAAAGAAATCATACTGACTCCAAAGCTTTTGAATGGTATAGTGTATAATGTTACAAAAGCTTTTTATTTCAGATTTCTATTCATCAAAGAATCCTGAAAAAAAAATTTACTCAACTGTTTTAAATATCAGCAAATCAGCATATTATACTGATTTCTGAAGATCATGTGACACTGAAGACTGGAGTAATGATGCTGAAAATACAGCTGCGCATCACAGAAATAAATTACATTTATTCTGTATTCAAAGAGAAATCAGTTATTTTAAATAGTAAAAAATATTTCAAAATTTTACTGTTTTGTTGTACTTTGGATCAAATAAATGCAGGCTTGGTGAGCAGAAGAAAATTCTTAAAAAAATAATAATAATAAAAAAAATAAATGAATAAAAATCTTACTGTTCAAAAACTTTTGACTGGTAGTGTAGGCCGACTATTCTTATAGATTGAAACAAATGTGCTTCAGCCAGTATAAAGAGTATGAAAAGTGCTCTGAGTTGCTGCCGGGAAAGAAAAGAAAAAAAAAAGAGCAACAACAAAAACATGTTGGCTTATTGAAAATGCAAACTGATTGTCTGCCAGCAGGAGGCGCTGTGAGAGCGGTGGAACTAGCGGTTTCTCCAGTAACGGCTGTAATCAAATCAGCTCGGCTCATGAACACTTCTTTATCAGATACAATGAAAATGCCATCGAAACTTTTCTGAAGACAGTCCTTTCCCTTCAGAGATACAATCATATAAAACAGCCGCGTTTTGATTTTGAAACGCCACAAATAAATAAATGTATGGGAAACACTGGTAATTCATATGGAAATATCGGAAACGTGTTTAAAAATCATATCACCGTTATTGAACAAAATGTTTTTGCGATACATATTGATATTGAATATTGTCCAGCCCTACTTCAATGTGAACCTATTTATTCCAGTTAGTTAGCAAGGCAACATTTCTAATTTAATTTAATTTAATTTAATTTATGCATTTAGCAGACACTTTTATCCAAAGCGACTTACAGTGCATTTAGGCTATACATTTTTGACCAGTATGTGCAATTACATTTTTAAATTTTATTTTTTATTTATTTAAATTACTGAAATCATTTTTAACAGTTTTAATTTAACAATAACAACACTGCAAAAATAGAAGGAAAATAAATTATGAATAACTATGAATTTTTATTATTAAAAAAACAAAAATACGGCTGCATATGGTGCACAAAAACATTAAAACATTTTACATGGATTATTGGACAAAAGACAAGTATATATAAATATATATACTGTATATATAAAAATATATGAAATATAAAAATTTTGTACTATATATAAAAATATATATAAAACTGTAATAATTATATTATGACACTAAAATGCCGATGCGTTACCTGGTTGAGACGTTTCCACAGGTTGAGCACAGGTGAGAGTGCATTAGACCAGATCTCTCTGTCAAATTTGGAGCCAGCTGCTACAGACCTGCTCAGAATCCTCAACTGAGAGATCACCTACACACACACACACACACACACACACACACACACACACAGAGCTGCGGTGAGCGCAATACATCTCACTGTACACTATCCTCCATCTCTCTGTGATTGGGGCAAACTGCAGTGAAGATGTGGGCGACTCTTACACATGATAAATTGGTCTCATTACAAGAGCTAAACACACACACACGCGCGCAATCTCTACAGCACTGTGTGTGTGTGAGAGTGTGGCAAAGATCAGTCTAAACCTGACAATGACAAATAGGAGTGCAGCGTAACAGTCTGAACACACAAAGAGAGAGTGAGTGTGTGTGTGTGAGAATGAGTGTGTGTGTGTGTGTGTGTGTG
>NW_015506289.1:325285-357766 GCF_001515645.1 Sinocyclocheilus grahami
TTTTTTCAGGTTTCTTTGATGAATAGAAAGTTCAGAAGAACAGCATTTATCTGAAATAGAAATCTTTTGTAACATTATAAATGTCTTTATCATCACTTTTGATCAATTTAAAGCATCCTTGCTGAATAAAAGTATAAATTTCTATAATTTCTTTCCAAAAAAAGAAATCATACTGACTCCAAAGCTTTTGAATGGTATAGTGTATAATGTTACAAAAGCTTTTTATTTCAGATTTCTATTCATCAAAGAATCCTGAAAAAAAAATTTACTCAACTGTTTTAAATATCAGCAAATCAGCATATTATACTGATTTCTGAAGATCATGTGACACTGAAGACTGGAGGAATGATGCTGAAAATACAGCTGCACATCACAGAAATACATTACATTTATTCTGTATTCAAAGAGAAATCAGTTATTTTAAATAGTAAAAAATATTTCAAAATTTTACTGTTTTGTTGTACTTTGGATCAAATAAATGCAGGCTTGGTGAGCAGAAGAAAATTCTTAAAAAAATAATAATAATAAAAAAAATAAATGAATAAAAATCTTACTGTTCAAAAACTTTTGACTGGTAGTGTAGGCCGACTATTCTTATAGATTGAAACAAATGTGCTTCAGCCAGTATAAAGAGTATGAAAAGTGCTCTGAGTTGCTGCCGGGAAAGAAAAGAAAAAAAAAAGAGCAACAACAAAAACATGTTGGCTTATTGAAAATGCAAACTGATTGTCTGCCAGCAGGAGGCGCTGTGAGAGCGGTGGAACTAGCGGTTTCTCCAGTAACGGCTGTAATCAAATCAGCTCGGCTCATGAACACTTCTTTATCAGATACAATGAAAATGCCATCGAAACTTTTCTGAAGACAGTCCTTTCCCTTCAGAGATACAATCATATAAAACAGCCGCGTTTTGATTTTGAAACGCCACAAATAAATAAATGTATGGGAAACACTGGTAATTCATATGGAAATATCGGAAACGTGTTTAAAAATCATATCACCGTTATTGAACAAAATGTTTTCGCGATACATATTGATATTGAATATTGTCCAGCCCTACTTCAATGTGAACCTATTTATTCCAGTTAGTTAGCAAGGCAACATTTCTAATTTAATTTAATTTAATTTAATTTATGCATTTAGCAGACACTTTTATCCAACAATCATATAAAACAGCCGCGACGCGTTTTGATTTTGAAACGCCACAAATAAATCAATGTATGGGAAACACTGGTAATTCATATGGAAATATCGGAAACGTGTTTAAAAATCATATCACCGTTATTGAACAAAATGTTTTTGCGATACATATTGATATTGAATATTGTCCAGCCCTACTTCAATGTGAACCTATTTATTCCAGTTAGTTAGCAAGGCAACATTTCTAATTTAATTTAATTTAATTTAATTTATGCATTTAGCAGACACTTTTATCCAAAGCGACTTACAGTGCATTTAGGCTATACATTTTTGACCAGTATGTGCAATTACATTTTTAAATTTTATTTTTTATTTATTTAAATTACTGAAATCATTTTTAACAGTTTTAATTTAACAATAACAACACTGCAAAAATAGAAGGAAAATAAATTATGAATAACTATGAATTTTTATTATTAAAAAAACAAAAATACGGCTGCATATGGTGCACAAAAAACATTAAAACATTTTACATGGATTATTGGACAAAAGACAAGTATATATAAATATATATACTGTATATATAAAAATATATGAAATATAAAAATTTTGTACTATATATAAAAATATATATAAAACTGTAATAATTATATTATGACACTAAAATGCCGATGCGTTACCTGGTTGAGACGTTTCCACAGGTTGAGCACAGGTGAGAGTGCATTAGACCAGATCTCTCTGTCAAATTTGGAGCCAGCTGCTACAGACCTGCTCAGAATCCTCAACTGAGAGATCACCTACACACACACACACACACACACACACACACACACACACAGCTGCGGTGAGCGCAATACATCTCACTGTACACTATCCTCCATCTCTCTGTGATTGGGGCAAACTGCAGTGAAGATGTGGGCGACTCTTACACATGATAAATTGGTCTCATTACAAGAGCTAAACACACACACACGCGCGCAATCTCTACAGCACTGTGTGTGTGTGAGAGTGTGGCAAAGATCAGTCTAAACCTGACAATGACAAATAGGAGTGCAGCGTAACAGTCTGAACACACAAAGAGAGAGTGAGTGTGTGTGTGTGAGAATGAGTGTGTGTGTGTGTGTGTGTGTGTGTGAGTGAGTGTGTGTGTGTGTGTGTGCGTGAGTGTGTGTGTGTGAGTGTGTGTGAAGTCAAGAGAGCGACAGTGAGCTGAATGAGGGTGATTCACGTATTTCATTCAGTAAAAAGCAGGATATTCATGCAGCCAGTAGCAACCGCATAGCGACACCCTGGCAACAGCTCTGAACACAGCTTTATGGTGGTGAGTTTTGCACAGTCAATCATCGCAAGCATAAAATTTATTATTTTTAATTATTTCACAAGCATAAATCCACAATTAACACCATAAGTAATTCAGCTTGAGCCACTTAACCTAAATAATCCATTCAAACTTTGTTCTGGTATTTGAAAACTTTATAGTTGAATTTTGTTAGCATGTGACAACAACAGCAATGACATCATCATGCGTTTTCATATTTGCATATTGGTCATTGGTCATATTTTTTGCATGTAATCAACATACAAAATGGCAAAGTTGCTGCATTTCATTTACACATTTCAGTTTTCGTTTTAGTAATTTTAGCAGTTCAAATTGGCAAGGCAACATTTCTAATATTCTAATTTCAAACATTTCTTTATAATAATTCAAATTTTTGAAACGTGATTTTTTTTCAAATACTGAAAACCATTTTTTAGTTAATAACAACATTGCAAAAATAGAAGGAAATTAAACTGTGAATTCTTATGAATTATTATTTAATTAATATTATGAAAAAAAGCTAAAATACGGCTGTGATTACATATATATATATAAATTATTTTAAAATAATATATAAAATATTATTATTATTATAGCTAAATTTAGCCAAACGCCTAAATTTAGCTAAAACTTCTCATTCGCTACCTCGCAAACTGCTGCTTGCTTCAATAAAAGTGAATCTACTTGAAAAAATCCTCACAAATACAGTAAAAACTGACTGAGAACATTTCAAGATAATCTAATTGATTAAAAATAATGTCTAAAGTAAGGTGTAAAAAGTCAATGAGATGTCCTCAGAAATATGGTGAAACAAACCCATGTGCGTGAATGTGCTTTGTCTGTCAGCGCATTATGATCTCCACCCCACAGGAAAGAACAACAATCACACACACACACACACACACACACACACTCCTTTGATGTTGAGGAATGTCCTGCTCAGCACAATGTTCTCAAAACACCTCTGACCCCTCATGACCGCTACAGAAACACACACACACACACACACACACACACACCTGTGAGCTGATGATTCTCTGCGCAGAGCGCTCAATGTTTGCAGGCAGGCCGAAGAAACTGGGTCTGTCGTCTTCAGGAAGAGCGTCCACCACGGCACGATAATCCTACACACACACACACACACACAGAGAGGGGAGACTTTAATCCAATAGTGCAAAGGACTGTGGGTAGTATCAGTCCAAAAGCATGCACAATTAGTAGATCAGAATTCTTGTGAACTATACAGCACAGAGAGTAGTCTGTATACGATCACTAACCACTATGCTGCAGGAGTTGGGCAGGTGTATCTGAGCCGGGAAAGCGTGAGTTTTCTTGACACGTGAGTGTGTGTGTGACTGTGAGAGGAGCTGAGCGTTAAAGAACTGCTGTAGGTACGAGCGAAGGACTCGCAGGTCGCACACGTTATCGATGCGGCCGCCGTAGATGGCGTTTTCCAAGAGACCATGCACGAATTCCCACTGAAACGCCTTCCCACCTGAAACACACACACACACACAAAGAAAATACTATAGTACAATCTCAAACCAAAACATGTAAATACATGCAAATATAAAAACATAAAAACCCTCAGATGATGAGTTAATGTAGATTACATAGAGATAATCACACACACACACCTTCAAACAGACGGTCAATGATCTCAAAGCCGGCTCTCAGGTCTGACAGAGAGAACTCGTAGAACTTCGTCCAACCCTGTGCAACACAAACACATCCTCATCTTCATCATCAGTTCAATTCAACTTCATACATTTAGCCAGTGCAACAGAAACTCAGACTCAAAGTCTCATAATCATGATTAAATATAGAGTCGTTTTTCAAAAGCTTGACATGAATTTCCATGGACACAGTGAAGTCAGACATTTTTTCTTTGGCTCTAAATTATTCCCAGTCTTTTCACAACAGGCTTTATTTAATAGAAGCAAATGTTTGAAAAAAAACCTTTTTAAACACCTGACATCTGATAATGTAAAAGCTACTGATGTTAAAAGTACTGGTACTTCGCTTTTATGTCAATATACAAGTATTACACGTATTATTATCTTTCAACATTATATATATACTGTATATATATATATATATATATATATATATATATATATATATTTTTTTTTTTTTATTATTATTTATTTAAACAAATAATAATTTATAAATTATATATATATATATTTTTTATAATTTATAAGTTTTTAATACTTTATTTTATATACTTACTAGATTTATTATATTTAATTTACAATATAAATAATAGAATTTATGTAATAATTAAAATAATAAATTATAATATTTCGACATATTATAAATCATATATATATATATATATACACACACACACAATGTATTAAATTTTTGTACAGAGACAGCACTAGTGAAATCTGACTAAAGTAGTATCACTGTAAAATCTAACGAACAGAAAAGTCCCATGATTCCTGGAGAAGCAGAAATCTGCACGCCTGCTGTGATGACTGGGTGTCGAGATGCCTGGTGTAAATAACACCATGTTTTCCAATAATGGCTGTTAAAAAGCTTTTATTTCCATTTCCTTCAAAAGGCACACGATCGACACTTCTGTAGTGTTTCATTTTCCACTCTGAAGTCCACAAACATTGTTAGTCAACATCTCTTGCACCAAAAAAAGAGTCTGACCCTTCTCTTCTTCGCTGCTGTATCTTTAAGACCTATTTATGTAAATGACCTCTGCTAATTGCCTGACCTTTATGTACAGTTCATAGTCACATCAAGTCACTGAGTAAGTGTTAATGTGGCCATATGTTAATGAGCCTATGTGACATCATAATCATAAAAATAATGCGATTTTATAGTTTAGTTTAACTGCGGAGCAAGAAACTTCCTGTTTCTTTCACAAAATCCTTTTAAGAGACACCATGAATTAGTTTTCTTCTACGCAGCTTATTAGACTTTAGGAGAGAGAGACATTACAAAAGAGAAAAGCAAAAGCTTCAGTTAATTAAATGGAGCTCTTGAAAGGCCTGACGTGCAGTATTTTAATTCAGAGTCTGAATTAATTGCCCAAACAGATCCAAGAGTTCCTGTCTGAATTCCAGCAATGGTTTGAGTGTATATCGTGTCTGCTGTCATGTGACCGGTGTGTGTACCTGTGGAATGTAGTTGCGTCTCTCCTGACAGACGGCGTGGAACCAGGCCAGACATAAGAGTGACTGAGCTCGAGTCAGGTGACCGCCTTTACTGATCTGCTCCGCGCTCCAGGACTCATACGTCCGCTTCAGGTTCTTCTTGAGGCCTGGAGGAGCCTGAACACACACACACATGTAACGTTATCATTAATGGATGTGCAGTCTGAGATGCATCTCTGTTGACATAAATTTCACAATTCGATTTGATTTCAAACAACAAGTTTTGATTCAATTCAATGATTCGATATGGATTTGATTTGGACACTGAGTGTCTTTCCTGAGGTTAATGTGATGTTACGTGACGTATTGTTTACCAGCTGCTTTATTGACGTCTTTCCGGGGTTGAAACACTGATTTTTGATTAAAGGAGACATGAATCATTTCAGTAAGTTTCTTTCAGCACCTTCTGATGTTCATTCATGTTTATTTGGTGCTTTAACTAGTAGTTAAGAGGAAGACAAGATCGGTTCACAGCTACAGTGATCTGTTACACCACATTAAAGAGGGTTTCTGCAGTTTGTATGAAGGTAAATTTAAAGCTTTTTAAGACCTTATTAAGACCAGCTAAAGAAAATTAAAGGAAACACAATACATAAATGTTCTCTAAATGCAAACGTCTACAATAAGAATCCAGCTTTCAACCAGTGTTACACTATTATAGTTTCTATTACTATTTTGAATTCGTTTTTAGTTTTAGTAAATTAGTTTTTATTTGTATATTGTCTGTTTTCATTTTAAATTTAGTTCAAATGTAAGTCATTTCATTGTGTTTTTGTTTTTTAATGTCTATCTGTTTAATTTTTACTTCGGTTTAAGTTTTAGTTATTTTAATACATTAAGTTGAAGTAAATCAAAATAAGAAATACTGAATAAAATAAGTTTACTTTTTCATATCTTCATTTTAAGTTAAAGTTTATTTTTATTTTTATTAAAGTAACTCTTTTTATGGTTTAATTTTGGTTTTCTATTTCTTAATGTTTTCAATTTGCATCTCAAGTATATGTATCTTGATTTAAGAATATTCAGATATTATTTGTATTGGAAAACAAGACAAAAATATGGAAGATAATCATTTTTTGCAATGCACGCAACATTTAATGCCATCTGATTTAAGACGTTTGTAAGGCCTGGAAGGGCAAATTAAGATTTTAAGAACTTTTAAGGCCCCCAGAAACTTTGATTAAAATTACATTCTTTGTTTGAATTTTGTGATA
This sequence comes from Sinocyclocheilus grahami, assembly GCF_001515645.1. Taxonomy (NCBI): domain Eukaryota; kingdom Metazoa; phylum Chordata; class Actinopteri; order Cypriniformes; family Cyprinidae; genus Sinocyclocheilus; species Sinocyclocheilus grahami. The sequence goes on from NW_015506289.1 coordinate 332,128, forward strand.
AAATTTACAGGCTTTGAAAGCTCTGATTTTGTTTAATATCAAAAGTAATGAGTACAAAGTTTATTGCGATTATTGAATAAGAAGCATGCTAAAAATAATGTTTAATGAAGTTTTGTTGATGCAGCAACTGAAAACAGTAGAGATTAAAAGTTCAGTCTTGGGATTTAAGAATCAATAACGGTTCATTAAAAAGAGAATACATTACATTTGACAAACACTGACCTCATAGGTGACCTTCAGGCTGGACTGGAGCAGTATGGGAGTGAACTTTGCATGAACCTCAGCAGTCAACCAGACTCTGAAGCCGGCTTTCGGCTTCATACTGTTGAGCTCCTGCACACACACAGACACACACATTAGATGTCTCACTACAATTAATTAAATCGATAAATGCAAAGCATCAAACCAATAACAATCTCTCCTGTGTGTGCGTGCATGTGTTTCATTCTCTCACAGCCTCATCTCATCGACACCAAACCCATTACAGATCTGCAGCGCTACACAACACACACACTTACATTTTGAGAATGAGCAAAGAAATGAAAACAAAAAACAATTAATGTATCTGCACGTAATCTTCCTCACACAGATTCACTCTCACTTTGCAACAACAGTAATTTCAGCTATAATTAATTCCACAGCACAGATAATAAGAGAAGACAGACATCTGACAGAGAGACAGAACTTCACAATGAAACAGACAGACAAACAGAGAGTTCAGACCTTCTCCAGCAGGGGGAGCCACGCCGTGACCAGGTGCAGGTTTTTCAAGCACAGCCATTCACCGGAGCGAACACACTCTCTGAGCGTCTGTAGAGCCACGTCAGCCTGACCCTGACCCATCGCCAGCTTTATTACAGAAATTAATACTTTTAGTCATATAGGATTCATTAAATTGATTAAAAGTGACAGTAAAGACATGTATAATGTTTCAAAAGATTTATATTTCTCTTCAACAAAGAATCCTGAAAAATAAAATTTATCACAGTTTCCTCAAAAATATTCGCAGCACAACTGTTTTCAACATTGATAATAATCAGAAATGTTTCTCGAGCAGCAAATCAGCATATTATACTGATTTCTGAAGATCATGTGACACTGAAGACTGGAGGAATGATGCTGAAAATACAGCTGCGCATCACAGAAATACATTACATTTTAATATATATTCACATAGAAAACTGTTATTTGAAAAAGTTTTTTTTTGAGCAGAAGAGACTTCTTTCAAAGTCATTTAAAAATCTTACCGCCCCCATATATTTTGAATTAGATTTAATTTTCATATTTTATGGTTTAATTTTAATTGTATTTATAAAGTTTTAGTAATTTTGATGCTTTTGTTATTTTTATTATATTTTAATGTCACAATATATATATATATATTTTTTTTTTTATTAAGTTTTAGTTATTTTAGTACATCAACTTAAAGGGATAGTTCACCATATAACTCCGATTGAATTCGTCTAAAAGAAGAAAGTCATATACACCTAGGATGGCTTGAGGGTGAGTAAATCATGGGCTAATTTTCATTTTTGGGTGAACTATCCCTTTAAACTAAAAGAAAATGTCACCTTGGCAGGTAGCTGAAATAAAATAAAATTAAGCGTTAGCGTTAGTTCTGGCAGGTCACGTGAGTCAAGCTTGCATCGGCTGATTCTCAGCTGATCACATCTACCTATAGGAATACGACACCTATCGCGGCATTCCTATATAAGCTCTATTCTGTATTATTCAGCAGCTTTTCAGCTTGCTCCGGAGCAAATTACCCTCCTCCATCCCCAGCTCCTCCTTTCGCCACAGTCAGGACTTAGCTTTCTGATATTCTTTGCTAATCAGACTCCTTTATCTTGCATAAAGTGTTACACTTAAATATCATTGAGTACATTAATGATATCTGCCTTGTTCTGTTCTGTTAACCCTAGGGGGGGGGGGGGTATTATTGCTGCTCTCCCTGCTCATTCATGACAGGCTGCATGGATGGGCAGGGAGGTTTTTTGCCCAGAACAGAACCATACCGCCAAACCAAACTTTATGCTAAGTATCTATCATTTGACGATAGTGGTCCTGACAGAAGTTTCATTTATATATGTATTTTTTTATTTTTTATTATTTCAGTTAATGTTTATTTTATTTAAAGTAATTACTTTTTTATAGTTTTAGTTAACAATAATAATCCCTCTTTCTATCAGGTGTGTGTAGTGAAATATGTCTGATTATACAACAGTTTGTTCTGGTTCTCAAATCTGATTGGTTGAGAACCGTGAAATATTGTACTGGTATCGCTACAGGAACGCCCTTTCACAATTTTGTATCACTCCGCTTGTTCTAGCCGGGTCTATGTTTTTTTTTATTATTCACTGAGCTAATCGTAGAGTACACGTTAGTTAATATACACTGAACAAAATTATAAACGCAACACTTTTGCACGCTCCCTCAAAACTTGCGACATCTGTGGCATTGTGCTGTGTGACAAAACTGCACATTTTAGAGTGGCCTTTTACTGTGGCCAGCCTAAAGAACACCTGTGCAATAATCATGCTGTCTAATCAGCATCTTGATATGCCACACCTGTGAGGTATTAACTGAAGTAGCACATGCCCTTGATACCAATTCTAAAAGTGACGTATGTTTAACTGTCAACTTGAGCTTTGAATCCGTGGCGGAAGGAAGTAGTTCCGCACAAAAGAGGGTTTTATTAGGCACTCCGTTGTTTCTTGTTTAACTACACATGTTCCGTCGAACTGTTGTATAAACGCAATATCACTCGAGTACTCATTTGTGCGTGCCCGTGTGTTTGTTTGCGCGTGTATGTGTGTGTGTGTTTGTGCGTGTGTGTGCGTGTCTGTCTGTCTGTGAGTGTGTGTGTGTGTGTGTGTACATGTTTTTCTATACTGGCGGGGACTTAAACTTGAATACACACCAACTCATGGTGACTTGTGTCACCATGGGACCTAAATTGAGGTCCCCATGGGTACAAAAGCTTATAAATCATACAGATTTAGTTTTTTTGAGATTGTAAAAATGCAGAAAGTTTCCTGTGAGGGGTAGGTTTAGGTGTAGGGTTGGTGTAGGACAATAGAATATACAGTTTGTACAGTATAAAAACCATTACGCCTGAGGAATGTCCCCACAATTCACAAAAACAAACCTGTGTGTGTGTGTGCATGTATGTGTGTGTGTGTGCGTGCGTGCGTGTCGGACCTCATGGTAGTTTTCTCGCCCCACGATCTGACTGGCGAGTTCCAGGAGCTCCTGAGACGGATCCGCACCGGCAGAGATGATCAGTAAGACGGGCTCAGACTCCAGAGTCTCTCCATACAGACGCTTCAGATTCAGCGGAGGAGGAGACAGTTCCCTCATCCCTACACAAACACACACATGTTAGTTCACAGACAGACTGAAGCAGACAGACAGACTGACAGGCAGACATGTTGTCCTCTAGGTAACCCAGGTACAGACAGACAGGTACATGGGTACTTCATTGATCCTGTGTGGGAGATTGATTTGCATCGTCAGATGACACTATCTTCTTCACACAGAAGATGATATTCAGATGCATTTTTGGTATTTGGTGAGATCAAGCCCTTCTCTCCACATGACCGGGAGCTTCTGCAGGGTTTCCACAAGAACAATTATCCAGCCCAGTGTGATGAAGGCAAGTTATTAATACAGCACATTTCAGGCACACTGGTGAGTCAAAGTGTTTTAAATGACCACCATAAAGAGAAAAATAAAGGGGAAAACTTAAAAAATCATAGATTTTTTTTAATAATTAAAAAATAAGGAATAAAATAATAAATATAAGCTTAATTTTATTAAATAAAAATGTAATTAAGTTTATTTTTATTTTATTTATTTTTATTAATTAACTAATTATTTTATTCTTTTAACACATCAATGTTGTCATTGTTAACCAAAACTGAAATTATAGAAAATTATTTTTGGTAATTGAAACAAAGCTGAAATAAAATAAAGTTTAAATATTAGATGAAAAATGTAAACTTAAGTTTAAACAAAAATTTGAAATGTTGGCTTGGCAACAATTTGAAATGTTTAAGTACTAAAATTAATAAAATTAAATTAAAAAAGTTAAATGAAACGACACATACACAATAAAATTACTAAAACTTGTAGTAAAATTAAAATGAAAAGTGAAAATATAAAAATGAAGCCAACTCAAAATATTAATAAATATTAGCAAAATAAGTAGTGTTTATTAATATTATTCATTAGAATCTATTTAGGCAGCCATTCCAACTTAAAAAGAGATTAAAATGGATAAAATGTTCATCTAAGTATGTTTACCTAACTGTAAACGAGCACATATCATAGACATTGGTTATTTTATAAAAAGATGATTACAGTCTAACCCAAACACTGAGAGAACATTTTTAGAGGGAAAAAAAGACATTTAATCGTGAATCATTTTTCTAAAAGTACAGTCTAACCCAAACCCTGAGAGAAAACGTTTTATGGGGGGGGGGGGATAATTTAATTATGAATAATTTTAATCACAGTCCAACCCAAACCCTGAGAGACCATTTTTAAAAAATATTTTAAAAAAATAATTAATTTAAATGTGAATAATTTTTTTAAACTAGTCTAACCCAAACCCTGAGAGAAATCGTTTTATAGAAAAAAAATATATATAATTATGATTCATTTTTCTAAACTAACTTTTCCTAATACAGTCTAACCCGGTCCCTGAGAGCAAACTTTTTAAAGAAAAAACAACAACCTTGTTTTTAAACTACAGTCTATGCTAAACCCTGTGAGAAAACTTTTTAGAGAAAACAAAATATATTTTGTTTAATTATGAATCATTTTTCTAAATGAGGACATTTTCTCACAACTTCTCAGGACAATTTGTTTGCAAACTAAAGCTATGCACACACACACACACACACACACACACTCGTTGTCATTATCGTCAAACTTTGCACTCTTGAGAGCGACCGAATATCTTCAAGCGACCTTATATTTAATTTCCATAGCAACCACGAGAACAGGCCAGCGCACAGCTATTCTAACCTGGACAACACACACACACACACACACACACACACAGTCTCAGACAGCGGGTCCGGCCCATAACAGCCATTAAATGACTCTGTAGCTTAGCGTCACTTGTAAGCGGATTAGAAAAAAAAATCCATTAGCATTTTGAGTAGGCGTACACACAGTGACTCAGCGTTAGACATCAAACTCTGCGCTAACCGAGACACAGCCGCCTCTCTCTCTCTCTCTCTTTCTCTGAGGAACACCGTTAAGACTCTGGAAAGCATCCGAAAGTCTTTTAACTGGATCCAACATGAACACCCGCCAAACAGCCAATGAGAGTGAAAGTAAATAAAAACGGAGGTAGCGGCCAGTTGGAACTGCAGCATAAGAGGAAGAGCATGACCTTCAGTAAATCAGAGCTACAGCAGACAACTGAAGAAAAGACCAGAGACTGAGAAAATACACACTAAACTCAAAACTGCTCTCATTACCATCAGCGAAGCGTCTGTGAGACATAGTTTACTGCGGTAAATACCACGGTATTAATGCTAAAATGTTTATACACCTTGAAATGTTAAATGTTATAATAAGGTTCATAATAAAAAATAAAATATATGTATTTTAATCAAGACAACTCTCTGAAGATTTTAGCATGGTGATGGATATGACAATGTTAATGTATTTGATCTTGGCGGAACAGATCTGCTACGCTGCTGCTGAATTGCTGCTGCTGCTGGTTATTGCTGCTGCTGCAAGCAAGTACATGAACTTGCTACTGTTAATGCATACGGTGCCGTGAGTATGTAAGACATACTGCTGCTGCATAAATAGCATATAAAAGAACGGACATTACTATTCGTGAGCAATGTTATTATTGAGTTTAGTGTTGTAATAATTAACCTTCAAACCCATTCGATAATTATATAACATAAAAAAGGGTAAGTCATATAACTTCAAATATTAAATGTTATAATGTGGTTCATATTAAAAAAAAAATGTAATTAAATAAAAAACTAAATGTCATTTATATAATGAAATGGTAAATGTTATAATAAGGTTCATAATAAAAAACAAAATACAATAAATGTTAACAACTTGAACTATTAAATGTTATAATATGGCTAATAATTTAAAAAGAAATAAAAAACAATAAAATAAAATGTGTTCATTTACATAACTTGAAATGGTAAGTGTTATAATAAGGTTCATAATAAAAAAAATTGTACAACTCAAAACATTAAATGTAATAATATGGTTCATAATAAAAAATAAAATAAAATAAAAAAGCACTATAATAATAATAATAATTATAGCATCAGTGTAACCCTACAAACCCATTCGATTGTACAGTAAATACAAATATTTTAATTTAGTATATAAAATAATAAAATGTTCATTTATGTTAATTAACTTGAAATGTTTAATGTTATAATAAGGTTCATAATAAAAAATGAAATAAATATTTACAATTTGAAATGTGAAATGTTATAATATGGTTCATAAAAAATTTATAAAATAATATAAAATGCAATAAAACAGTATACATTAATAAAATTACATTAAAAAGTTAATTTACTTCCATAGAAAAATTACCACCAGAAGATTAACTAGGAAAAACAAGTTTTTTCCCCCTTTTATTGTGGCTCAGATTTATTTAAAGACTTAGTGAGTTCTGCTTCAGTTCAGTTAATGGCAGCGCTACGGATATTACTATTCATGATTAATGTTATTTATTTTAGTGTGGAATTATAGCATCAGCGTGACCCTCTGAACCCATTCAATCAAACCATCTACAGTCTATGTGCGATAAAAGAGCAAACGGAGTGATGCAGCGTCTTCAGACAAGCTGGTCTTCACATTTACAGCTCATTTACTATGAGTCGAAAAGCAGAAAACCAGTGAGCAGGTAGAAAACGAGAAAAACAAAAGACAAAGACAGACGAGAGAGGGACAGAAGGCCCTCTGTGTGAAGGGTAATTGACACCGTAAGGTGTTATGAGCACAGAAGAACATCCTGTAAGAGTGTGTGCGTGTGTGAGCCACGGGGGAGTGTGTGTGTGTGTGTTGTCTCAGACCTCGAGCCTCTGCCGACTCTTCATGAGAAAACTGTGTGTCTGTGTTGTTTACGGGAAAATCTACAGTTATGATTATCTCCACAGAAGCGAGTCGGCGGCCGCTGGAAAACCATCGGGAGATCTGCCAGCCTCCATCAGCCACACACACACACACACACACACACACACACAACCTGCATTCCTCATCAAACATTGAGTATCAGCCAAGTAGAACTATTAGGAACTCATGCTAACTTATTCTACAATCCAGAGCCAGTTCTTAAAGGAACAGACACTCAAAATTAGATTTGAATTTTGGAATGTTTTTGAAAGAAGTCTCTTCTGCTCACCAAGGCTGCTTTTTTTTTTTTACAATTTGAAAAATACAGTAAAAATATTGATATATTTTTACAATTTAAAATAACTGTTTTCTATGTGAATATATAGTAAAATGTAATTTATTTCTGTGATGCGCAGCTGTATTTTCAGCATCATTCCTCCAGTCTTCAGTGTCACATGATCTTCAGAAATCATTCTAATATGCTGATTTGCTGCTCAAGAAACATTTCTGATTATTATCAATGTTGAAAACAGTTGTGCTGCACAATATTTTTGTGGAAACCGTGTTGCATTTTATCTTTCAGGATTCACAGATGAATAGAAAGTTCAAAAGAACAGCTTTTATTTGAAGTAGAAATCTTTTGTAACATAATAAATGTCTATACTGTCACTTTTGATCAATTTAATGCGTCCTTGATGAATACAAGTATTAATTTATTAAAAACAAAAACTGGCATCATTACCGCGGTCAACTACATCAAAGCGAGACCGCAGACAGCCCGACTCTTGTCAATAACCGTTAAAAATATATCGCAGGCTCTCCTTCCTCATTTCGTTCTTGTCCTCCTCCACTAAAATCAATGGTGTTGGAAAAATGAATTATAGTGTACACTGGAAATGCTAATCACAGACTAACCGATGGTTCGCCCTTGGACTAAATGTCTTGCATACTAAACCACAGTCGCTGGCAAACAAGCCATTTTATTTGCTAATTAGGCAATTAATTTTACTGAATGTGGCTGCGGAAGCGCTGGTGTTGGCAAAACTGCTGTATTATCAGTAATGACATCCGTCTGCACACGCGTGTGTGTGCGTGTGTGTGTGTGTGTGTGTGTGTGCGTGTGTGTGTGTGAGAGAGAGAGAGAAAGGTAGAGACGGAGACGGTGGGAGTGTTTGGAAACGAGGGCTGCTGTTCACACTGATGATTTGTGAGCTCAAAGCGCTGCTGGTTGTTACACACCATGAACCCTAAACACAGTGTTTCTGCCAGCTGTCTGAGGGTTTGGGTAACATCGACCCAGCACTGAAAACAAACAGTCCACGAGTTTCACCAGAACCAAGGTCAAAAATGTACACACCTGCCAATGGTAACAAATTTCAGAAATATTTCCTGTTGGCCATGAAATTTTGTATTATTTTTTATGTATGCTTGTATATCTCTGTGTCATATATATATATATATATATATATATATATATATATATAACACAGAAATATATGTGTGAAACTTTATAAATGTATTATTATTATTATTATTTCTGTTTTCTATAAATAATGCATATATATTACATTTTATATATTACATATAATACATTTTAATATAAAAAATATATAAACCATGTGATGTAATTATGAAGTATATGAAAGTACATTGTATACAATTTGAAAACTCTCTCTCTATATATAGATAGATAGATAGATAGATAGATAGATATTACTGTTTTACAAAAATATTAAAGTATTATTTTAATGAATTAAACATAAAAAATATATAAACCATGTCATATGTATTATGAAGTTATGAAGTATATGAAATTGCACTGTATATATAAAAATTTTAATTTATACACACACACAAAGTCATAAATAATATGAAATACATGAAACGATACTTTGCCATTTCATGTATTTCATATTTATATAAAATTAATTATTTTTACAGAAAAGATTGTATAGAAAAATATTTGAAATAAAAATAAATTATTTGGAATAAAAAATAAGAAATATTTGAAATAAAACAAATATATGAAACTACATTTTGCAATGTTTCTTATAAACAACAAAAACAACAACGACGACAATAATAATAATACATTATTTAAAATTCTATAAATTATATTTTATATATAAAATTATTGTTAGAATTACAGTATATATTATAAATTAATATTAAAATATAATATGAAACTATATTATGTATTATTTTTTATTTCTGCCTCTAAACTTCTGTAACCTTCATGACTGGAGAAACACACCAAGTGTAAAATCAGATCGATCAGCACAAACAGGTAGTGGAGTGAGTCAGGGCTTTGGCTTAGGACTGATTTGATTTGATACTGAAATGTACAAATAGCCAAATCGATCAGAACAGCTTCATCGTCTGTCTGAATTCAGACTCACTTGTGCTCTGCTGACGGAAGGGCTGCTGCCTGCTGACATGATCTAAACTAAAACCGTAAAGTTATTAGATGAATAAATCTTTACAAGCATTACTTACATAGCCGCGTATAACGTATTTTGAGCTGGGGGGGCTGAGAAATAAATCGGGGGGGGGTCACGTGACAAGAGTGATGCGAGAAGACTGACACTATATGATGGCGGATCCAAAGCGCAACTTTTGTTAATAAAACTTTCATTTATTCGTTTAATAGCCTATAAGTGAGTGTCTTTGTTGCTGGGTTTTCATTAAAAAAATAACAATGAACCACAAACAAAGCATTCAACTGCTATATCCATCTTATTCATTTTGTCAATGCAAGGTAGATGTTTAATATATGCGAATTTGTCATTGTACTATTTTATGACTGATGTGTTTTAATTAATAAGATAATAAACCACAAACTACGAACGTTTTAAGGTAGCCTGAGGGGAAATCCATAGGCTATTTATTTGTGTTAAACGCGAGTAAAACATATCCTTATTTATTTTGTTAATAAAAGTTCAAAGTTTAATGTTTTTTTTGTTGTTGTTTTTTTCGATTAATAATAATGAGCCATAAGCATGCATTTAAAGTAAGGGGAAAATCCCAAAACCTTACATTTATTTGTGTTACAACGCGGGTACATCAGTCTTATTCAGTGGCGTAGCAAGTCAGCCCCAGGCGCATATGCAAAACATGTGTATGAGAATTCGCCTCAGTTCAAGCTGCATATGAATCAATTATATCTTCTTCTTTAATATTTGCAGCACGAAATAAACATGAATATGTGAATGCATGTTGAAAAAAATCAGAACAACTTAATACAAACCAATGTCTCATGAATCATCAATCAGAGTTTTAAAAAAAGTAAAAAGACGGATGCCACAGACTTTTTTTCTTTTTTTGGAGGAGTAGGCCTATGGGTGGAATTTTCACATTATGATTTTATTATCTTAATTTTAACTTTATTCTTAAAATATTATGACATTATGACAATTGTATTTATTTAGTTATTTTTAAACATGGCACAAAAATTTTGCCCTATAGGCTACTGAATGCAAACACAATTTTGGCACATCAGCCCAAAAAACAAACAAACAAACAAAACAATTATAATAAAATAAAAAACAAACAAAAAAGTCAAAAATAGTGAGGGGATATTTGAATTATTTGTTAATAAACTGAGTCAATGTTGACTATCCATCCTCATTGGACGTGCCTTTAGAGAGAAATGCATCTTTACGGATTACATAATGAAAGTTTTTGTTTTCGATTTGAATTATTTCGTTTTGAAATAGTAATTTAAAGCATTCTATAAATATATTTATCATGTCGGTGAAGCGTTCCTGCTTAAGACTAAGAGGACAGAAAGCGCATATCCTGTTTGTTTTCCTTATTTTACAAAAGCACAAGGTTTTGTTGATATTATGAGTGCACACAAATACAAGTAGACCCTTTGCAGTTCCGAATGATGTATACTATTACCTTTATGAGCAAAAATGACGGCGTATTTTTAAGTTTCCGCTGTTCTTAAAAAAAAAATGCAAGTGATCGCGCTGGCGCCTCCATGTCCTGCAGCGCGCGCTTTAGCGTCCACTCTCCACACAAACGATTGGACATGCGCCTAACAGCACTCATTTATCTTGGTTAAATGTTTAAATTAATACTGTGAAATGCATGTCCAATCGTGCATGCAAAGTGTTTTATGTCTGTTTATTTTAGGCAAGTCGTGTTGGTTTGAGAAGGCTAAATTGATCAACCATAACGCTCAACTCACTGTCTGCCGCTGCCGCTTGGTCGTTCCTTTAAAAAAAAAACTTGAATTTAACAAATATAAAATGTTCCAAACATATTTCTAAATTAACTTAAAGAAACAAAAAGAAATATGACCACTTTGCCATTAAAAACCAAAACTGAACTATTTTAATAGCTGTGTAATGGGGAAGAGAAAGAGAGAAAAAAGACACGGGATCCAGTCGGACTCGGCCGAGAATTCTCATAAAGCTGTTGGACAAGGGCCGTGCAGGGCTCTATTCATTCCCTCGTTGCCCCCAAACTGCCTGGGCCCATATGCACCTGCATACCCTGCATAACCAGACGCTACGCCACTGATCTTATTTGTTCTTATCTGTTCATAAAAGTTTTATGTTTAATATAAGCGACTTTGTCATTGTAGCATTGTTGATGCTGTGTGTGTGTGTTTTTCATTAAGAGCAATACTGAATCAACCTTAAGAATTAATTTTGTTTCAAGAATAGGAAAGACCTAACGTTAAAGATCAAACTAAGTGCTACAGATGTGAGAATGCGAGATTTGTTGCTGCTGAGGTAGACACTCTTGCTCTTTCTCTGCTGTCTGTAGAAATGATCGTTAATTCTTAATTTGGGAACGGCAGAGACATGTTACAGGTTATAATATAATCCAAAAATCATGGCAACAAATTATTTTTAAAGTCAGTTTAATACGTTTAATCAGTTGAAACGACTTTCACAGTCAATTTGATTCAACTTAACTCATATTTAACCGTTGCTTCTTGTCATTGTAGGCTTAGGCTACTTTTTTTAATGAATTTTAATGAATATACTAATTAATAAAATGAATATTATTTATTTTGTATTACATATTGTTCATTCATTTATTTTTAACACCGCACCACCATTTTTTCGTTGACTACACTCCAGGGGGTGCTGCAGCGGTAATGCCTACTTAAGACAGCTTAAATGTTTAGCGCACAGACCTACGAGAGTTTTAGACTCACAGCTGATGAATTGAAAGAGAAAAGTAGAGGATTTTAAAAAAACATTTCTGTCAAGAGTTCAATTGCTAGTCCACCAATAAATCTCTACAAATGAGATAAACTGCTGTTTGAGGACATCAGAAATAAAGTCCAAGCATGAGTCAATAATTGTAATGGATATCCCAAAAAAACACCATCAGCCCATCAAGTTCCTCAAAACCAAGAGCTGAAGAGAGACTCTTCAGAAAGAAAACAGAGAGAAACTCCCTCTGCTGGCAGAGCCTCACACTGACCCTCAACAATGTCAAAAACACTCTTCTTCTCTTTGTGGATAGCATCAGCCCAAAAGTGCACTATAGTGGAGTGATATGATGTGAATTGGGACACGGCCTACATCTCAGATTGACAGAGACACGTCTGGGATCCCAGCTGACGCTCATTACCTCATCATAAAGACCTGAAACACGACACTCGTCTCCATCACTGCTGTACTGACACACGTCTCACATCTGTGAGCGGCTGCTTTATGTGCCTGACACTACAGTCCCACCTGAGCTCATCAGTGCAACTGCTGTGATTCACTGGAATCATTAGACGAGCTAATAAAACACCAATAAAAGAACAAATGAACTGAAATAAATCTAGAGAGGATGAGGAGAGAGAAAGACAAACTCCATACACATGCAGCATTTTAGTGCTTGAGAAACTGAAACATCATCAGCTCAAACAATTTCTATCTATACATCAATCGATCTATCTATCTATTGAGCCATCTATCGATCTGTCCATTCATGCATCCATCATCTATCTTTCTAAACATCCATCCATCCATCCTCTATCTTTCTATCCATCCATCCATCTTTCTATCTATCCATCATCTATATTTCTATCCATCCATCCATCATTTATCTTTTTATCTATCCATCCATCCATCTATTGATACATCTATCAATCCGTACATCCATCCATCCATCATCTATCTTTTTATCTATCCAACCATCCATCCATCCAACTGTTAATCCATATATATACTGTATATATCGATCCATCCATCCATCTCTCTCTATCTATCTATCTATCTATCTATCTATCTCTCTCTCTATCTCATTCATCCCTCCATCCATCCATCCATCCATCCGTCCATCCATCTCTCAATCCCTCCATCTATCTATCTATCTATCCATCCATCCATCCATCCATCGACAGTCTTATAAACCTACTCGTGTGTGTTTGTGTGTGCTGATTTTGTAGTATTCGTGTGTGTGTGTGTGTGTGTGTGTGTTGCAGGTAAAGGAGATGAATGTTGTGTTTGTGTTTTTAATTGTGTCTCATTGCAAGTGGCCCTAGAGAGCATCAATCAGCACTAATTGTGTGTGTGTGGTTTTACACTTGACTGATTTGAAAGTTATAATAAGCTGATGACTAAACCTAAATCAATATCCCTGTATCGACCACACACACATACGCATTGAGTTCACTCTGTAAATCATAATTAAGCACCAGAGAAAAGCTCGACACAAACTGATGACAAAGAGGGAGAGTCAGCCGTCAGATATCTTATCCATGCCTGACTCTGAGCTGTGTGTGTGTGTGCCGTCGCTCTCTGAACTTACCCAAAGCTTGAGATGCAAAAGCTGCCATCGCACTCTGTAAGCGATCCGGCCGTAACGCCTGAACCACCAAAACCTGTGAAAGAGACAGAAATAAAGAGTCAGTACTCTGTGAGTACTCTGATTGGTGCAGACTGTTGATTGACAGCTCACCTGCTGAAAGAGGGAGATCTTCTTGGCAATGGGGGGCGGGATTTCCTGTTCGCAGCAGGAACTGTGTGAGAACGTGAGCCATAGGTCTGAGTCGTTCAGACAGAGATACTGATACAGCACTGGAAATGTGCTCTGGAGACACAGACAAAACCGACTGGTCAACATACTAGAGAAAGACAGTAAAACCAATGCTAATAGTCATTTACATGCATTTAGCAGACACTCTAATCCAAATTGACTTGCACTGCATTCAAGATACACATTTTATATTTGATCAGTTCTTGCTTCCCATAGTAATGCTCTACTGTTTGAGCTACAGGAAAGCCCTGGTTCGACTAGTTGACAAAGTCAAACGTCTGGCTCAGTTTGATTAGCTAGGACCCAATGAAACCCATTTTATTTCTGGATTACATTTTTCTGGATTCTGTTTTACCGTTTAAACAAAATTTTCATTAAAAGGTAAATTTGTTTCTTTAATTTAGAGTAAATTAAATAATAAATAAATAATAGTCATTTTCTGGATTCCATTTTCATAATTTTCTGTTTATTTTTGTTTCTGGTTTTTAACGGCAAAATTACATTTTAGTAATCAAAAAGCATAATATTATAACACTTATATTTTATCAAAAATGGTGGCAATCAAATGAAGGCATATAACAATTACACATTATAAACATTTCATGCGAAAATTCATATAATAAATTCACATAAAAAATGTAATTAATATTTAAAATTGTAACCAAATGGAATTTTTTTTCTTTTTTTTATTACATTTATTTTTTTGGGCAAACAATTCTGCACAACAGAGGTTTACTGTTAAAATTAAAACTAAATAAAATATCATATATATATATATATATATATATATATATATATATATATATATATATATATATATATATATATATGCACAATAGTAATATATTTCTGTCACAATTTCCTCATGTTAAACTGAACTTTTATTTTGGCGGGTTGCCATGAAGTTTCTGCCCTGAGTTTTGTGTGTGTGTGTGATATGATGATAGCTTTTCTCAAATGAAATTGTGAAATGCTGGTGAAGTGACAATCAGAACAGCTCCGGATTTATTCATATTCTGTAATTCCATTCACGTTTTCCACATTGTGGAAATCATAAGGCCTTTATTACCTTGAGCAGAGCCACGGCTATCAGCCTCTCCTGATCAATCCAAGATGGAAACTGTTCTCGCAGAGACTTCTGGGAGTCCTGAAGAAAGACAGAGAGAGTTTCTACAACTGAAGAGAAGAGATGTGTGTTATTTTATGGAGAAAAGATTGAAGACATTCATACTGTCTTGCGAACCATGTCTCCAACGATCAGGCCAGTGAACACGTCCCATTCCTGCATGAGAACACAAACAAACACAAGTGATTTGGTTTCATTGCGCTTTACTGGCAGGACTAATAACAGCACATTTGTCTTGTCAGAGCCGCTGGGGTAGCTGTAGACGACCCGAAATAGAAACGTCATCATTCATTCAGGATCGGTTATGAGAGTTTAGCGCTCACACACACTTACGTTCTCCTGGAACAGTTCTGGGTTCATTCCCTTCACAAAGTGCAGCGCAAACATCAACTGATCCGCCTGTAAACGCACACACAAATTCAGCATTTTAGATGAGAACAGCACTAGCATAGCAAAGATCACACTTTCGATTCCCAGGGAATGCATGAACTGAGAAAACGTGTACCTTGAATGCAATGCAAATCACTTTGGATACAAGCGTCTGCCAAATGCATAAATGAATGAATATGAGACAGTGCCAGTGCTGGAGGCTCGTTCATGCTTTGCACTAAAGAAAAGCAGGTTCTGTGCTGGAAAAATTGGTTTCCTTAACACGTAAAACAACAGCTCAATCTGGCTAGATCTCAATCTGGCTTCATTTACAAATATCATATGATAGCCATGCATTTTATTTATTACACATTTAGAAAAATTTTATATATATATATTTAAATTAACTTCAGCTTTCGGTGGCATAAATGCATTGAATTAAATTACTTTGGACTTTAAAATATGTTGTGACACTAAGACTAAAGTCACATTTACCAATGCTCTGCAAAATTTCACAGGCAAAAGTAAGCAGGATATGATGAATGATGCAGGGATAATGATGAGGAAATTAACATCCAAAACTATTCTGCCAGCTAGCAAATGAAGCAACCCTAAAAAACTGCTTTCCAAACAGCCTTTTTTAAATAAATAATTTTATAATATTAAAGTGTAGTGTTATAAAAAACTTTTAGCAATATCTATGTAGTATTATAGTGTTTATTAATATTTAAAATGAGCTTTTATTTTTATATTTTATATTTCATTTAAATTTTATAATTGTAATTTTTAAATATAATTATTATATTACTATATTATTATATTTTATTTAAAATGTATTACTTTAAACTTTATTTATTAATCTGATAAAAATGTATTTATATTTTTTATATTTTATGTTTTCAATTTCATATGATTATTTTTAATTTATTAAAGTATTTAAAAATTTAATTTAATTTAATTTAGCCTCAAGTCATGTGAACGAATCATTTGCTCAGAGCACATTGCTCTGGTCATTACAAAAACCTGTCATCAAAAAGATGATTGATGCTGTATGGTTTTAAGTGGGCAGAGTCATTGCTATGGGAACATAAGGGCTCTGATTGGTGCTGGTGTTTTTAGGTGGACGGTGGCATCTCTATGGCAATGTAATGAGGGGTTCAGTGTGTGTTACCTTGAAAAGTGAGCGGCATATATACTCGTACACCATGTTCTTCAGATGGCTCTCCAGCGTGGAGATCCTCACATCGGTGCTCTCACTTTCCTGCATCACACACACAGTTAGCTTTATTACTGAGTAACTCATTATTTTGTCAGTGCGTGACGAGTGTGTTTCCACGTCACCTGTTCGGTCTGCAGCGCTCTGTGGAAGAGTCGCAGGAACGAGGCCAGGCTGAATCTGTACATGTTATTAATCTTGGACAGATCCGTGATCACAAAGTACATCTTGCTGGCCGTCTCGGCTAGAGGCAAGTACGCATCTCTTTCCTACAGACACACGGAGAGACTGATGTTACACTGGTGCCACCTGCTGTTTCCTTCATCCCTACTATCTTGTTCATAATCGCACTCTTTCCCAGCATCACCTGGTCGAGTGACATCTGCAGGCGGTGCGATTCAGTCAGTGATTGCTGGATCAGAGCGCTGCTGGCTTTAGTCTGGTTCAGAGACTCAATCAGCTCCTTATTCTCCAGGATATTCCCTTGAGCGGTCGCTAAAGTCTACACACACACAAAACGCAGTATATGGAGAAAAAACCTCCAGTAAACTACAGTAAGAGCATTCTGGGATTGGTGCCTCGGTACCTCCAGCAACGACTCCTCCAACTGAGCGAGCTGAATCTTCTTCTCCTCTTCCTGTTGCAGGAGCTTGGTTTTTTTGCTCTCCAGCTCTGGTTTCTCCTGCTGGATGGTCAATGCTAGCAGCTGAACACGCACATATGTGATGATGATGAGCTTTATGGGGCCAGAGCAGTTGGTTTATGATAAGTGAGTGTGCGGTTGTTACCTGTCCTCGCAGTCCTGCTCTAGTGGTGGTGAAGTTCACCTCTGTGATGACAGACTTGGCGTCAGGAGGGATGAAGGGACTGGGGTTACGGGTCGCCAGAAACAGACGGAAATCCTCGTTATAGTCGATGACTTTGTCTCCGATCTGCACCACGTATCGCGGCCCTGACACACGCACACACACACACACACACACACAAACAGCACAATGAATCAGGTTCAGAATGAAATACTAGAGCACTGCTAACTGAAAAATAGTACGCTACATTTTATTGGCAAATGACTTTATAGCATTCTATGAATAATTCAATGAATGGCAGCCAGTTACCATTTAAATAATAAAATAAAATAAAATAAAATAAAATAAAAATCACAGCTAATCAGAACACTATCGTTCTGAAGTTTGGGGTCAATATGATTTTTTTATTATTTTTTTTTAAAGAAATTAATATTTTTATTTAGCAAGGATACATTAAATTGATCAAAAGTGACAGTAAAGACATTCTATTAAAATTAATTAAAATAAAAAATATCAAAAGTTTTCTATTAAAACAAAATAAAATATAAAATATCTTCATTTGATAGTAGGATTGAAAAATTAGTTGACGAGATGTTAGAACAAAAAAATAAGTTGAAATTGCTTTTGAATTGCACTGCAATTCATGTCTCGCTGGAAATAACAAGACAAGTTGAGTGCACTGCATTGTGGGATACAGCATTACATGCAGTGTGTTCTGCAGTGTTTTTAACAGAAACTAAAACAATTAAAAATTATTTTCAAGTAATTGAAATAAAATTAAATATAAATATTAGATGAAAAACCTAAACTTAAGTTTCGAAACTGAGTTTAAGCTAAAGTACTAAAAACTGAAATAAAAAAATAAGGCAAAAAAAATGACAAAAGCATATAATGAATAAATATGAAAACTATAAATATAAAAATAAAAGCTATTTCAAAATATGAATACATACTCTAACAGTATACAAATAATACTAAAATAACACTGATTCTATGCAAACCTCAAATCCCCAAACTCAGCAGAGTATGAAGCAGTGTGAAAACAGCATTAATGAATGCAGCCCAGATTGGTGTGGAATCCCTCATTTCATAAGAGGAGGATTTGTGGGGTTGCCAGATTGGATGCTACAGAACACAACATTGTGAGTGTGTGTGTGTGTGTGTGTGTGTGTGTGTCTGTGTGAGTGGGAGTGTGTGTGTGTGTGTGTGTGTGTGTGTGTGTGTGTGTGTGTGTGTGTGTGTGTGTGTCATCTCTTCTGTACGTCTGCAATGCAGCAGTTTGAGCACACACTTTAATTTCCCTCTCTCTTTCTCTCCTCATCCAAGCACTGAAAAGCTCTTGGTTTATCTGCCTCCCGCCGGTCCCTGATAGACTCAGCCGTATCTGCTCCACACACACACACACACACACACACAGCAGCATATGGAGGAGGCTTCAGAGATGCTCGCGGGTCTTATTTCATACACACAGCTGGGACAGGAGGATAAACACACTACAAGCGCAGTGTGTGTGTGTGTGTGTGTTTCCTAAAGGAGCATCTAACTCCGCGTTCATGTGTGACACGACACGTTTCCAGCGTCAATTAATTCTTCTGTTCTCACTGAAAGTTAAATCATAGTGAAATGACAAAATCACAACCAATCAGAACAAACACTCCCATTCTAAAGTTTGTGATCAATATGATTTTTTTTAAAGTAATTAATCTTTTCATTCAGCAAGGATACATTAAATTAATAAAAGGTGCCAGTAAAGACATTTATAATGTTACAAATAATTTCAATTTCAAATAAATGCTGTTCTTTTGAACTTTCTATACATCTATGAATCCTGACAAATAAAATGTATCACGGTTTCTACAAAAATATTCAGCAGCACAACTGTTCTCAACATTGATAATAATCAGAAATGTTTCTCGAGCAGCAGATCAGCATATTATACTGATTTCTGAAGATCCTGTGACACTGAAGACTGGAGGAATGATGCTGAAAATACAGCTGCGCATCACAGAAATAAATTACAGTTTTACTATATATTCACATAGAAAACAGTTGAATTGTAATAATATTTCACAATTTTTAGTGTATTTTTGGACCAAGATGTATGTCAGTTTTAGTTCCTGTGTAAATCTGGCATTGTTTGCCTTCAGAAACTCCCTGAGGTGACTGAACTTCTATCGTTGGCTATGTTTATATGCAACCTAATAATCCGTTAATAATGACTGAAAAGCCTGCATGTAAACACCTCAATCAATCCGACTGAACTCAAATGAAGGGATGGTGGAGATAATCTGTTGAATGGCAAAATATTAGCCATGTAAACCAAATCTGACTGCTTTCTCAATCGGATTCAATGCATGTGCTGAAATTTTGCGTTTGCAAATTAATATTTGAATTAGACTGCAAAATTTAGGTTACTTTCAGTATCTGAAAACTGATTCAAGAAAACAGTATGTCCAAATATGTGAACTGCATAAATAATCTGTCAGCATTTCACAACTGTAACTGATGTTAATATGAATAATTAACATCTGCATCACAAATCAAAGCCACTGATTTACTGTCAAATGTGCATTTTATTGCACTAAATTCTGACTATTATTATTGTTATTATTTGATACAGATTTAGTGTACTCACCTTGTGCCATAAGATCTCGCCGCAGCAGCGGGTACAGCACGGGTTCAACGCCGTCCATCTCCTGAATGATCAAAGTCTTACCGAAGCGCACGGCTAACTCCAACACCGTCATGAAGTTAGCATCCTGAGACAGAGAACCAGATCAAATAAACATGGACATGAGCGGCTTCAGGGGTTCTCACACGACATGACTTAAAATAAAATAAAAAGTTCAAAATGATTACACATACAATTAAAATCAAATTAAAATATAAAAAAATAAATGGTTGTTTTGTATTATTAATCAAATTTTGTGTTTAAAAAAAAAAGCATCTTAATATTTGCCAAAATGAGTTGGAAATTGAAATTGAAACTTGCAAATGTAACTAAAATTGGAAAATGAAAACTGAATTGGAATTGAATAGCGAGTACACTGCATTGTGGGATATAGTATTACAGTTCTGACACGCAGCCCAGACGGTGTGTTTTTACCTGTTGGTTTATGACCTCCAGACGATGCGCTTTCAGATGAGTTCGCAACCACTCTGTCGCACGAGAGGACGGATCGATCAAGAACGGACAAGAAGCACTCTAGAGAAAAGAAGAGAAGATTATGTATTCATTAATTATGAGATAAATCACAAACAGTGACAGTACAAAACCAGATCAGGAACCTGTCAGGAACATGTCTAGATCATATTCAACCCAAACAATGAGAAACTGGAGAGAAAATGTGTTTGCCATAAAAAATAATGTCGGAATTCATTCAATCTTAAACTTAATTTCTTTATGCAAAATATAATTTGTTATGTGCAGACGTGTTCCTGACAGCTTTCATCAGATTCTATTTCCAGTTCTTTCGTTTCACTCGTTCTCTTAGCAACATCACAGTGGGTCGCCATAGAAACCAGACTCCATAAGAACGCTAATTATAAACTTCTCACACACACGTCAAAGGGTTCAGTCAGTTCAGATGAGATCATGCATCCCAAAAAATCAGCTATACAAGGGGAAATGTTTCAAAAATTAAGACGTAGTTAATAAGACGTTCACGGCAACAGTTGTATTTTAAGGCCTGTTCACACAATGAAACTCTGCTTGCAATCAAGTCCCATTTTTTCCGTTGTTTAAGTCAGGTTTTGCTATAAAAACTCACAGATCAATAAAAAGCAAGTTCCTTTCCACATATGACAAGATGTTTTGTTTTTGCTTTAAAGATAAAAATGTTCCCATTTATTTTCTTAATGCATGTTACTGGTCTTGTGTGCATTTACTTTTGATTCAGCCAATAAAGCCTACTGTATCATATTTGATACGCACATTTCTAAGGCCTCTAAATGATCAGCAATGCAATCTACATGTCTTCTGTCATCTGATTGAGAGTTTAGAGTTTTTTATCCAGTAAAAGCTCTTGTATAAACGTCCAGCTTCAGCTGGAGCTTCTCGTGTCAAATCTTGACTGATTTTGATCAAGTAAAGGTCAGAATAACTGCAGTAATATCTCCAGATGAACACTTACTGGACTGAAGCAGCTCAGCTTTACTTGATTCTCCATCAATCATGTTTTAGAGTCTCAAATCTGATCCTCAGGATCTTTTGAGGAGCGTTTGTTTCCAGAAGCTTTACTTTCACTGTTCCTCAGCGGAGGAATGATCTTCACAAGCCTCCAGAACATCTCACATCTTCTGAGGAGCCTTTATTTCTTCAGCTCTCAATCACTGCATTATATGTTTGGAGCATTTCACTCTCATCTTACTGACACATTACTGCAGATATAGAGCGACCGCTGATATTTATAGCATTTTATGTCAGCGTCTGCTGTACTGTTATAAAGATCTCATTGATTTACATCAAGCATCAGAGTATCAAATATCAGCATCCACCAAATTGTGCTCAGTTTGAGTCTGAATAAAACTGAGCTGTTTTTCCTCTATATTCTCACTACATCAGACTATATGAGTATATGAGCCCTGATGAATCAGATATGATATATATATATAAACAAAACATACGCAATTTTTTAATATATTTTTTCTATTAATGTGTTACAGGGATTTTACAGTTGGTTCAGTGTGAAGCCTGCAGTAATAATCCAGCACTATCTGCTGTGTGTGTGTGTGTGTGTGTGTGTGTGTCTGAGTGTGTGTGTGTGTGTGTGCGAGTGTGTGTGAGTGCGAGTGTGTGTGTGAGTGTGTGCATGTGTGTGTGCGTGCATGCGTGTCTGAGAGAGTGTGAGTGTGTGCATGTGAGTGTGTGCGTGTGTGTGTGTGTGTGTGTGTGTGTGTCTGTGTGTGTGTGATTAAAATATTAAAAAATAAATGGTTGTTTTGTATTATTAATCAAATTTTGTGTTTAAAAAAAAAAGCGTCTTAATATTTGCCAAAATGAGTTGGAAATTGAAATTGAAACTTGCAAATGTAACTAAAATTGGAAAATGAAAACTGAATTGGAATTGAATAGCGAGTACACTGCATTGTGGGATATAGTATTACAGTTCTGACACGCAGCCCAGACGGTGTGTTTTTACCTGTTGGTTTATGACCTCCAGACGATGCGCTTTCAGATGAGTTCGCAACCACTCTGTCGCACGAGAGGACGGATCGATCAAGAACGGACAAGAAGCACTCTAGAGAAAAGAAGAGAAGATTATGTATTCATTAATTATGAGATAAATCACAAACAGTGACAGTATACCTCCCACAAAACCAGATCAGGAACATGTCTAGATCATATTCAACCCAAACAATGAGAAACTGGAGAGAAAATGTGTTTGCCATAAAAAATAATGTCGGAATTCATTCAATCTTAAACTTAATTTCTTTATGCAAAATATAATTTGTTATGTGCAGACGTGTTCCTGACAGCTTTCATCAGATTCTATTTCCAGTTCTTTCGTTTCACTCGTTCTCTTAGCAACATCACAGTGGGTCGCCATAGAAACCAGACTCCATAAGAACGCTAATTATAAACTTCTCACACACACGTCAAAGGGTTCAGTCAGTTCAGATGAGATCATGCATCCCAAAAAATCAGCTATACAAGGGGAAATGTTTCAAAAATTAAGACGTAGTTAATAAGACGTTCACGGCAACAGTTGTATTTTAAGGCCTGTTCACACAATGAAACTCTGCTTGCAATCAAGTCCCATTTTTTCCGTTGTTTAAGTCAGGTTTTGCTATAAAAACTCACAGATCAATAAAAAGCAAGTTCCTTTCCACATATGACAAGATGTTTTGTTTTTGCTTTAAAGATAAAAATGTTCCCATTTATTTTCTTAATGCATGTTACTGGTCTTGTGTGCATTTACTTTTGATTCAGCCAATAAAGCCTACTGTATCATATTTGATACGCACATTTCTAAGGCCTCTAAATGATCAGCAATGCAATCTACATGTCTTCTGTCATCTGATTGAGAGTTTAGAGTTTTTTATCCAGTAAAAGCTCTTGTATAAACGTCCAGCTTCAGCTGGAGCTTCTCGTGTCAAATCTTGACTGATTTTGATCAAGTAAAGGTCAGAATAACTGCAGTAATATCTCCAGATGAACACTTACTGGACTGAAGCAGCTCAGCTTTACTTGATTCTCCATCAATCATGTTTTAGAGTCTCAAATCTGATCCTCAGGATCTTTTGAGGAGCGTTTGTTTCCAGAAGCTTTACTTTCACTGTTCCTCAGCGGAGGAATGATCTTCACAAGCCTCCAGAACATCTCACATCTTCTGAGGAGCCTTTATTTCTTCAGCTCTCAATCACTGCATTATATGTTTGGAGCATTTCAATCTCATCATATTATTGGAGATATAGAACGACGACTGATATTTAGATCATTTTATGTCAGTATCTGCCATACTGTTATTAAGATCTCATTGATTTACATCACAAGCAGCAGAATTTCATCATATAAATATCAGCATCTGCACCAAATTGCATATTTTTGCTCAGTTTGAGTCTGAATAAAACTGAGCTGTTTTTCCTCTATATTCTCACTACATCAGACTATATGAGCCATAAAAGCATGATGGATCAAATATGCATGTGTGACATAGTTTTGATGTGGAATTTGTGGCTCTTTGTCAGATGTCTCCTGATGTGAACAGGCCTCTGGGTTTTGGGTGGGTTAAAGCCGAGATAGGACTAGTTGATAGTATAGTATAGAAAAGTACGGAAAGTGAAGACTTCTAAGTAAATATCCATGTGTGTAATCTTACCTGTGACCTGATTTCATTAATCTGATGTCAGCATGAGGACAGACAGATGAATGAGTGAACGCTGGGAACACCGATGAACAGAGTGGTCTGTGTGTGTGTTACCTGCAGGATGACCAGAGCGTTCTCCATCGACAGGTCGTCAGACGGCAAGCCTTCACTCTTCCAGATCAGCTGCTCACTCTCAGAACACAGGAAGTGACGCAGATCGAACTCTGCCAATCAGAGAACACAGCTGTTAAAGCCTCGGCCAATCAGAGGAAGAGTTCAAATTCACGGCAAACATACTCATACAAGTTTTCAAAGTCACATGTTGTGTGTTTATTGATTGGTTCATGTGTTCCTGTTTACTGACAGTGTTGTTATTGTTAACTAAAACTAAAATTAAATACTTTTTTTTTTTTTGGGTCAGTGAAATAAAATAAAATATATTAGACGAAAAACAAAAAAAAACACTTAAAATCTTTTTTTTTTTTTTTTTTTTGGTAATTGAAATAAAGGTGAAATAAAATAAAATTTTCAGATGAAAAAATTATTTTATTTCAGTTAGGTGAAGTTTTTTTAAGTTTAAGCTTTATAGTACAAAAACAACTAAAAATAAACTGAAATAAAAATAAAGCTACGTAAAAAAAATAAAAAAATAAATCACAACAAAATTACAAAACTAAAATTAAAACAATACCGGGAAATATAAAATGAACAGCTAAATATTTGAAATATATATAACAGATAAATACTATAATATAAATAATACTAAAAAACACTGTTCCCTGATTGGTCAAAGATTTCTGTCTGCATGTTAAAGCTGTTGTGTGTCATTTTCTGGATGTTCACCGAGTTTGTGGTGTCTGTGTAATGTTCAGAGTCACAGTAAGTCAGTAATCAGTATTGTGACTTACCAAAGAGTGAAACACTGTGACATTTTCACAAAACATTGATCTGTTAGTTTGAGTTGCGTGACGTGTCAACTTCTGACCAATGACGTGAGTTTGGAGGCGGGACTATCTGTTTGACTGACATGTGACAGCACAAGTGTGCTGATTTCGTCACTGTTTTAACTTATTAATGTGTGTGTGTGTGTGTGTGTGTGTGTGTTACTCTGTAGCCCTGAGCTGCTCATCCAGTGGTCGAGGCTGCTGCGCCGCTGGTCTTCAGGAGCGGCAGGCAGATACGCGATGAAAGCAGCAGCCAG
>NW_015506289.1:357914-360414 GCF_001515645.1 Sinocyclocheilus grahami
TGTGTGTGTGTGTGTGTGTGTGTGTGTTACTCTGTAGTCCTGAGCTGCTCATCCAGTGGTCGAGGCTGCTGCGCCGCTGGTCTTCAGGAGCGGCAGGCAGATACGTGATGAAAGCAGCAGACAGTTGAGCTCTCTTAGGAAGAGTGTCCAGCTCCTCACTGATCTCATCCACCTACACACACACACACACGACAGACACTTGTGCTCTAAAGAGATTCTTTGGCTGCATGTTTGTATGTGTGTTTGTCTTCAGACGTGAGAGCATGAGATTTAATTACAGCAGGAAGCAGATGGAGGGAGAGATACATATACAGCAAGAGCAACCAAACACTCTCTCTCTCTCTCTCACACACACACCTGTGCGGTCCAGCGTGTGTGTTCTCCGTCCAGCTGCTGCAGGAGCTTCTCGGCTGCGCTGATGGTCTCTTGTGCTCTGCTCACCTCTGACTCCAGTTTAGCCGCTTCAGTCGTACGACACTGAAACCTGGACGAGACGTCGCACACACACACAAAACCTAGTGAGCTGCCTACCTTTTAAGGCATCTAGGACATGCTCACAGTGTATCATATGCATCAATTGTGAAGAACACAATCCCAGAATGCACCAGGGTTATCATCACTAACTAAACTATAGTGAAATAAACATTAACCGAAATAAAATAAAATGTAATTCATCTTATTTAGTGGCCAAGGTAACATTTCTCACTTTCTTATGGTTTAAGTAAATAACTAAAACTAAATAAACTAAGTCTAAAAACTAAAACGCAATAAAAACTATATAGATATAATTTAAAAATTATAATAAAAATGACAAAAAAAACAAAATTACTAAAATTGTAACTAAAATTAAAGTGCAAAAAGAAAATATTAAAATAAAATCTAATTCAGAATATAATATCAAAACTATAACAGAATAGCAATGATTCTTAAATAACAATGGAATACATATCAGCAATTTCAGTGAAAATGTTCAACCAAAATGGATGAATTCTATATGAAAGTTTCAATAAAAGATATTTTATTAAACTAAATCAAACAATTTAAATAAAATTGATTAAAATATAAATATATATAATTACAATAATGAAAACATGTTAATCGTGAACAAAATGGATGAATTCTACACTAAAAGTTTCAATAACTATAAGTAGTCTTAAACTAAATAAAATAAAACAATAAAAAGAAATTAAAATAAAACTGATAAAAATATAATTAGAAAAAAAAAGTTTCAATAAAAGTAGTCTTATTAAACTAAATAAAAAAATTAAATAAAATAATATAATAAAAATAATCTATAATCTTAGAAATATAATAAAAAGTGGACTATTTTGAGTGCATGAAAATTTTCAAATAAAAGATTGTGTTCTATTTTAGCCAAATGCTAATATCAAACTCAGTCGGAATCAAGTGTCTTACTTCTCCTTCAGCTCCAGAACTTTCTCTCCTACAGAGTTCAGCTCTTTTTCCAGCCTGTTCTTACGGTTCTCCGTCTTCCGCAGGTTTCTGGACAGAACACAGAGACAGTGTGAGAGAGAGAATCTCGCTGTGAGCAGAGGTTTGCTGATGTGTGCACTGACTCCATCAGTCGGGCGTGCTCGGTCTCCAGCGGCTGGATCTTCTCCAGAACGTGAGAGTACTGGACGTTGGCCTTCACCCACGCGGCCAGAGGAGCGGCGGCTGCACTCGCGCGCTTGGCGTTCTGCAACACAACAGTGATGTTAGATGACCGTTCACCATAAAGTGGTGTTGAGTTTGAGTGTTAGTTGGATGAACCTTTCTGAAGAGCGTTATTTATGACTACAGGGCATGAATATTCTTTTATTTTAAATCGAATATGTGTGAATCTCATGTAAACATTTCTGGATTAAAGGGATAGTTCACCCAAAAATGAAGATTCTGTCAACATTTTCTCACCCTCAAATTGTTCCAAACCTGTACGAGTTTTCTGTTGAACATAAAAAGTTATTTTAATGAATGTTAGAATGAATTGACTTCCATAATATGGAAAAAAAATACTATGGAAGTCAAAGGGGACCAGAAACTGTTTGGTTACAAACATTCATCAAAAATCTTATTTTGTGTTCATCAGAAGAAAGAAATTCATTGATGGTGAGTAAATGATGACAGAATTCATTTTGGGTGAACTATCCCTTTAAATTTTCCCCTGCAATCAAAAAAAAAACAAAAACACATTCGTATATTAAACATGAATGCATTTGAATAAATTCTCATTACAAAACAACACGTTTTTTTTTCATTAATTGCGATTCTAATTAGGGTCTCATTACTCTATTAGAATTTTTTTTTTTTTACTGTTTTTCTTTTACAATTAAATTTTTTTATTTAAATGTAAACTGAATTCATGCAAATTAAATTCAAAGACAGTTCAATAGACAATACGTACCAATACTTTTATTACTTTTTATAAAAAAATTAAATAAAATTATATGTATATCTATCTATCTATATACATAATTTTAATTTAATTCCATTAAAAATA
>NW_015506289.1:363850-379869 GCF_001515645.1 Sinocyclocheilus grahami
TGTGTGTGTGTGTGTGTGTGTGTGTGTTACTCTGTAGCCCTGAGCTGCTCATCCAGTGGTCGAGGCTGCTGCGCCGCTGGTCTTCAGGAGCGGCAGGCAGATACGTGATGAAAGCAGCAGACAGTTGAGCTCTCTTAGGAAGAGTGTCCAGCTCCTCACTGATCTCATCCACCTACACACACACACACACGACAGACACTTGTGCTCTAAAGAGATTCTTTGGCTGCATGTTTGTATGTGTGTTTGTCTTCAGACGTGAGAGCATGAGATTTAATTACAGCAGGAAGCAGATGGAGGGAGAGATACATATACAGCAAGAGCAACCAAACACTCTCTCTCTCTCTCTCACACACACACCTGTGCGGTCCAGCGTGTGTGTTCTCCGTCCAGCTGCTGCAG
Source organism: Sinocyclocheilus grahami (assembly GCF_001515645.1). Classification (NCBI taxonomy): domain Eukaryota; kingdom Metazoa; phylum Chordata; class Actinopteri; order Cypriniformes; family Cyprinidae; genus Sinocyclocheilus; species Sinocyclocheilus grahami. Next base: position 364,250 of record NW_015506289.1, read on the forward strand.
GAGCTTCTCGGCTGCGCTGATGGTCTCTTGTGCTCTGCTCACCTCTGACTCCAGTTTAGCCGCTTCAGTCGTACGACACTGAAACCTGGACGAGACGTCGCACACACACACAAAACCTAGTGAGCTGCCTACCTTTTAAGGCATCTAGGACATGCTCACAGTGTATCATATGCATCAATTGTGAAGAACACAATCCCAGAATGCACCAGGGTTATCATCACTAACTAAACTATAGTGAAATAAACATTAACCGAAATAAAATAAAATGTAATTCATCTTATTTAGTGGCCAAGGTAACATTTCTCACTTTCTTATGGTTTAAGTAAATAACTAAAACTAAATAAACTAAGTCTAAAAACTAAAACGCAATAAAAACTATATAGATATAATTTAAAAATTATAATAAAAATGACAAAAAAAACAAAATTACTAAAATTGTAACTAAAATTAAAGTGCAAAAAGAAAATATTAAAATAAAATCTAATTCAGAATATAATATCAAAACTATAACAGAATAGCAATGATTCTTAAATAACAATGGAATACATATCAGCAATTTCAGTGAAAATGTTCAACCAAAATGGATGAATTCTATATGAAAGTTTCAATAAAAGATATTTTATTAAACTAAATCAAACAATTTAAATAAAATTGATTAAAATATAAATATATATAATTACAATAATGAAAACATGTTAATCGTGAACAAAATGGATGAATTCTACACTAAAAGTTTCAATAACTATAAGTAGTCTTAAACTAAATAAAATAAAACAATAAAAAGAAATTAAAATAAAACTGATAAAAATATAATTAGAAAAAAAAAGTTTCAATAAAAGTAGTCTTATTAAACTAAATAAAAAAATTAAATAAAATAATATAATAAAAATAATCTATAATCTTAGAAATATAATAAAAAGTGGACTATTTTGAGTGCATGAAAATTTTCAAATAAAAGATTGTGTTCTATTTTAGCCAAATGCTAATATCAAACTCAGTCGGAATCAAGTGTCTTACTTCTCCTTCAGCTCCAGAACTTTCTCTCCTACAGAGTTCAGCTCTTTTTCCAGCCTGTTCTTACGGTTCTCCGTCTTCCGCAGGTTTCTGGACAGAACACAGAGACAGTGTGAGAGAGAGAATCTCGCTGTGAGCAGAGGTTTGCTGATGTGTGCACTGACTCCATCAGTCGGGCGTGCTCGGTCTCCAGCGGCTGGATCTTCTCCAGAACGTGAGAGTACTGGACGTTGGCCTTCACCCACGCGGCCAGAGGAGCGGCGGCTGCACTCGCGCGCTTGGCGTTCTGCAACACAACAGTGATGTTAGATGACCGTTCACCATAAAGTGGTGTTGAGTTTGAGTGTTAGTTGGATGAACCTTTCTGAAGAGCGTTATTTATGACTACAGGGCATGAATATTCTTTTATTTTAAATCGAATATGTGTGAATCTCATGTAAACATTTCTGGATTAAAGGGATAGTTCACCCAAAAATGAAGATTCTGTCAACATTTTATCACCCTCAAATTGTTCCAAACCTGTACGAGTTTTCTGTTGAACATAAAAAGTTATTTTAATGAATGTTAGAATGAATTGACTTCCATAATATGGAAAAAAAATACTATGGAAGTCAAAGGGGACCAGAAACTGTTTGGTTACAAACATTCATCAAAAATCTTATTTTGTGTTCATCAGAAGAAAGAAATTCATTGATGGTGAGTAAATGATGACAGAATTCATTTTGGGTGAACTATCCCTTTAAATTTTCCCCTGCAATCAAAAAAAAAACAAAAACACATTCGTATATTAAACATGAATGCATTTGAATAAATTCTCATTACAAAACAACACGTTTTTTTTTCATTAATTGCGATTCTAATTAGAGTCTCATTACTCTATTATAATTTTTTTTTTTTTTTTACTGTTTTTCTTTTACAATTTTATTTTTTTTATTTAAATGTAAACTGAATTCATGCAAATTAAATTCAAAGACAGTTCAATAGACAATACGTACCAATACTTTTATTACTTTTTATAAAAAAATTAAATTAAATTATATATATATCTATCTATCTATATATATAATTTTAAGTATATTACAGTTAGAAAACTGTTGATGTGTGCCAAGTGAAAAGAAATGGTGGAGAAATGCACTAGACTGCATTAAATAATTAATTCAAAATGACATGTTTTTAACAGTTTTTGTGAGATTCACCCAAGTAGTGCAAAAAGTGTGATTTTCAGCATAAATTAGGTCTGTATGTACAATGTGAAATTGAGTTTTGTATCGTGTGTGTGTGTGTGTGTGTGTCTGACCTTGGGGTCAAACGATGCCTTGTTTCTCTGCAGCAGCTCCTCGACGCTCTGTCGTATTTCGTGAGTGATACTGCGCACATCAAACGTGGCGATGTCTTCCCTCACTCCTCGCTTGGCTAAGAAACTGCCGTTTATAAACACTCCATTAGCTCTTCAATTATTCAACTAATTTAATGTTTTTAACCGAAAGCAAATGACCTAACGTCTTCACACGCCTATTTGCAATGAAAATGCGCTAAATTAAAAGCATTAATTAGTCTAGAATGAGATTGGATTAATTTAGCCTGAAGAGTGTGAAGGTGTAATAAGCAGTATGACAGTTTAATTTCCCGGCAAGAGATAAACACCATAAATAAAGGCAGAATTCATTCGGTTACGGCCGTTAGAGGCTAAAATAAAGCATGAATGATGACAGAGCGGCTCCCACTCCCATCACCATCTGTCTCTCTCACCTCTTCATGCTGACCCAGGACGTGTCAAATATTCCCATGAGCCTCAGCACCCCCTCCAGGATGTCTCTGATGACGTCGGGCGGCATGCGCAGCGAGCGGATCTCAGACAGGGACTCCGGTTTAATGTTCCCCACCGCCTGCTTTGCCTCGTCCACCAGGGGCTGAGCACACACAAACACACAACACACACACAAAGAACATGTTTTATGTGAGTTTTAAGAACACCAGACAGACAACTGTGTGTTCATACAATCAGGACTGATGTTATAGAAAAACGAAACACAGATTAAATAAAAACATGGGGGGAAAAAATCTCAAACTGAAAATAAAATTTCAGTTTCATAAAAAAAAAAAAAAAAAGACTTCAAAACTAAAATTAATTCAAATGAATTAAAATGCCACAAGTGATGACTCGACAGCCCTGATACATTTAATATTGTTAAAGATTTGTTTAAATTCTAATCAATTAATGCACTAACTTTGGCAGATATAAAAAATTAAAATAAAAGCTAAATAAAATTAAAAACTAAAATTAACAGTGATATAGTCAACACCAATGAAGAATAAATTAAAAGTGCAAACTGAAAGAAAAAAAAATAGAAAAATGTAAATAGTAATGCATTATTTTAAATGCTATTAAATATAAAACAGTTTTAAAAAACTATAATAATCCTGGATGAGGACAGATCTATGTGATCAGATTCATATAAGAATATATTATTTTTATTTATGAATATATTATTATTATTATTATTAAACATTACAATATTTTAAAAATATTATATTATTAAATATTTAAAGAATATAGTGTTGTCACGATACCAAAATATCAGTATTCGGTACCAATACCAGTGAAAATCCACGGTTCTCGGTACCAATATCGGTACCAAAGCAAAACACAAAACAATGCTAATTCAAAAATGTTACTATACTTTCATTTAATCCAAACTGTGTACATATTTAATTTTAAAGGGCTTTTGAAAACCTAGAGTTATTCAGCCAAGAATAACAACTAAGTTAGCTAAAAAAAAAAAAAGCCAAAAACCACCGCCTGCTTTGCCTCGTCCACCAGGGGCTGAGCACACACAAACACACAACACACACACAAAGAACATGTTTTATGTGAGTTTTAAGAACACCAGACAGACAACTGTGTGTTCATACAATCAGGACTGATGTTATAGAAAAACGAAACACAGATTAAATAAAAACATGGGGGGAAAAAATCTCAAACTGAAAATAAAATTTCAGTTTTCAAAAAAAAAAAAAAAAAAGACTTCAAAACTAAAATTAATTCAAATGAATTAAAATGCCACAAGTGATGACTCGACAGCCCTGATACATTTAATATTGTTAAAGATTTGTTTAAATTCTAATCAATTAATACACTAACTTTGGCAGATATAAAAAATTAAAATAAAAGCTAAATAAAATTAAAAACTAAAATTAACAGTGATATAGTCAACACCAATGAAGAATAAATTAAAAGTGCAAACTGAAAGAAAAAAAATAGAAAAATGTAAATAGTAATGCATTATTTTAAATGCTATTAAATATAAAACAGTTTTAAAAAACTATAATAATCCTGGATGAGGACAGATCTATGTGATCAGATTCATATAAGAATATATTATTTTTATTTATGAATATATTATTATTATTATTATTAAACATTACAATATTTTAAAAATATTATATTATTAAATATTTAAAGAATATAGTGTTGTCACGATACCAAAATATCAGTATTCGGTACCAATACCAGTGAAAATCCACGGTTCTCGGTACCAATATCGGTACCAAAGCAAAACACAAAACAATGCTAATTCAAAAATGTTACTATACTTTCATTTAATCCAAACTGTGTACATATTTAATTTTAAAGGGCTTTTGAAAACCTAGAGTTATTCAGCCAAGAATAACAACTAAGTTAGCTAAAAAAAAAAAAAGCCCAGAACGGCTTTTCTGACTGATGTGACACAAACAATGTTAGCCATTTGTATATTCTCTAACACGCATATTTTAGATTCACAATTCATTTAAAAGCCTCTGGTGTGTAAAAATAGTAAATATCATCATGTCCTCCTGTTTTTTTTACCCTAATAAAAGTTATCGGAGCATTAAATAGTTAATAAAGAAACTTAATTCTAACGCTCATTATATTAGCGTTAGTCGCGCTTATGCCAACGATTAACTACTCTAATAACAGCGTTCATTTCAATCCGACATTCAAATTTAAATATTGAATACTATTCAAGTGGTGTTTCCCACAGACTTGCACTCTATTTGTGGCAGCATATATATGCAAATTCATTCTCTGCCAGCAGGAGGCGCTTGTAGAGCGGGAGAGATGGAGGTTTCCACCAGTAACAGCTGTACACAAAGCAGCGCTCAGCTCACAAACGCTGCTTTATTAGATGAACTGAAAATGACATCCACAATTTTCTGAAGACAGTTGGTTTCCTTCAGAAATACAGTGATATAAAAACACCCGCACCGGGTTTCGACTTTGAAACGTGCAGTGCTCATGTTTATTCAACGAAGTCAAAGCCTTTTGGAAAATCTATTTGTGGCGGTCAGTTTTGATATTGTGGCGGGCCGCCACTAATAAATCAATGTATGGGAAACACTGGGAAGATCTAAATATTAAAAATTTAAATGAAACTTACCTGCTTGAACTCTTTCATTTGATCTGGGTGTCTGTCTTTAAAGTGTTTTGTTAGTTTGGTGTGTTTCCTCCTTTTGATGTCGCCACGTCTCAGTGCTTTTATGAAGAGAGCGCATCTGCGCAGCTTTCGGATAGTGCATCAAGAACCGGGTTGACCGGATTCTCGGTACCACCGGTACTTAAAAAACCTGGTACCGTAACGTTTTCATTTTTTTAGTACCAACTTGGTACCGAAGTACCGGGCCTTTTGACAACACTATATTACATTATTTTAAATATTAGTAAATTATTAATTATCAAAATTATTATTATTATTATTTTTTTTTTTTCAAACAAATTTTCATTTTAATTTTAGCTAAAGTTTTAGTAATTTTGTTGTGTTTTTGTCATTTTTATTTGTTTTCTTTTTTTTAAATGTCTATACATTTTTTATTTGTTTTTATATATTAGTTTCAGTTATTTTGGTACATGCTGGCAACATGCTGAAGTAAAAGCTGAATTATATATTTTTTTATATTTAATTTTATTTCAGTTAACCTTTATTTTGTTTTATGGTTTTACTTTGGTTTTGGTTGACTGATAATGGCTCAGCTCAACCAGACAGGAGTGTTTAGTCGTGCTCACCTGAACCTCTCGGAGCTCCTCGTCTATTTTCTTCTTCCTCTCTTCAATCTTGGAGACCTCGTGTGCCATTCTCTCTTTGATCTTCTCCATCTCTGTCTTCTGGTCGCTGGCGTTCTGAAACGCACCACATGTAAATACACTTCACGCTGCGCGTTCGATTCCACATGTATCTCGAACACACACACACACACACACACACACACACACCTGCATCGATGTGGTGATTTCCTGCAGGGCGCCGTCCGCCTCGGCCTGTTTGGTCTTCAGTAAGCTGCTCTGCTCGGCTGCCCGCCTCTTCAGCTCATCCACCAATGCCTTCGCTTCATTCAGCTTGGCCACGCCCGCCTGCGGTCACATGAGTACAGAAATCGATTCAAACATGTGACGATTCAAATCGGTTGAGATGCCAAACAAATCACGATTCAATTAGGGGTAGGAGTTTATATGAATGCATGTCTGAGGGGAACTTACTGTCTTTAGAAAAGTTTAGATGGTATTTTTTCTATTCATCTTGCCTCTGTATAATGCATATTAAAGTTCATAAGTGCAGCGCTGCTGTGTTTACAGCGGAAACCAGGAACCTCTTTATGCGCCGCCTGCTGGCAGAGAGTGCATCTGCGTCTCATTCCATTATTTGTCATTTTTAGTTTTGTATTTATTAATTTTTTTTATTTTTAGCATTCATTTTAATTCAGTTTTAGTTTTAATGATTTTAATCCTTCAACTTACATATTTTATTTCAGGCAACATTTAAACATTTTCATTTAAGTTTAAGTTTTTCATCTAATATTGTTTTTATTTTTTTTATTTCAGCTTTATTTAAATTAAAGGGGTCATATGATGCGATTTCAAGTTTTCCTTTCTCTTTGGAGTGTTACAAGCTGATTGTGCAGAGATAAGATCCCTGAAGTTGCAAAGACTAAAGTCTCAAAACCAAAGAGATATTCTTTATCAAAGTTAAGACTCTGCCAACAATTTATTTTTTGGTTTTAATTAACCATGCCAATACTCACACAAACACACACATGATGAAAGTATTAGTTTTGCGGCAGGTTTTAGTGCTTGTTTATTAGCTTTGGAGTAATCTTTATGTTCAACAGAAAGACAACATAAACTTTTGCAGATTTACACATTTTAAAATATATTTTAGTCTTGCTCTCCTGAGAAAATGGACCAAAAATAATGACATCTTGCACTTGTATACCGATTTTGGTTTGGAGACCACAATCAGCCTCTGACTAGAGTATTTAAAATAAAATATTAAATATGTAAGAATTAAATATGAAGTAAATTAAAGTCTATTAACATTTATTTGGAAAAAAAAAAAGAAAGAAAAGGAAAGCAACTTCTTCCAGCCGAACATTTACATTTATGCATTTGCCAGACGATTTTATCCAAAGACACCTATATTGAAAATAAAATAAAATAATAAATAAATAAAATGTATCAAATGTAATAAATTAAATAAAACAATAATGAATAGAATTATATAATGTAATATAAGATTAGTTACAAAGCAATGTCTCCCACCTAAACATTTAGATTTATGTATTTGACAGATGCTTTTATCCAAAATGACCTATATTGCATTAAAGGCATATATTAATAAATAATATAAAACAATCAAATTAAATATTTGTAATTAAATGTAACAATAAAATAAAATTTAACAATAAAAAATACAATAATAATGAATGAAATTATCAAATTTATTAAAGCATAATGATAGATGAGAGAGAGAGAGAGTGTGTGTGTCTGTGTGTGTGTGTGTGTGTGTGTGTGTGTGTGTGTGTGTGTGCGCGCGTGTGAGTACACGGTGGGAGAAATAGTTGAGAACTGGCCCGGTGAATCCATCCTGTGATGCCTGATCTTTCAGAGATGACAGAAGAGGCTCCAACTCTTCAGTGGAGTACAAACCCGGAACTTCACCTGTTACGAACATAAAATATGTGTGTGTGTGTGTGTGTGTGTGTGTGTGTGTGTGTGTGTGTGTGTGTGCGCATGTGAGTACTTACGGTGGGAGAAATAGTTGAGAACTGGCCCGGTGAATCCATCCTGTGATGCCTGATCTTTCAGAGATGACAGAAGAGGCTCCAACTCTTCAGTGGAGTACAAACCCGGAACTTCACCTGTTACGAACATAAAATATAATGTACGAATGACACTGTATGTAGCAAACAGCTTGAAGCAAAGTATTTTGATCAAATGGATAATAACTGACCTGAGGACAACAGACTGTTGACCATCTCCAGGAAGGAAGGATGAACAAACTGATGATCTTCCAGCAACAGAACAACCTGCTGTCCATCCACAGCGGCCGACTGCATGACCTACAGACAGAGAAAGAGAGTTTGAGTGAGAGCCTCGTGTTATTAGCGCAGAGAGAGTGCGGATGGACAGAGACTCACAGTCTTCAGGTCAGATTTGAAGTGCTTCAGTGAGTACGAGCGGGAGATTTTGGGGGTGAAGAGAGACGCCCCGTGCATGTGGCTGACCACGCATGTAGCTGTACGCCGGCCGACGCCGCTACGACCCGCCAGCAGCAGCGACCCGCCAGGAGAGCTCAGGACACGATCCACTCGACACATGTAGTCCAGAACCTCCGGAAACAACAGGATGTCCAGCTCACGGTTATCACGGCCGTACAGAACTATTCCCTGATGAGACAGTAATGAAAAAAGAATCAAATTAATAAAACAAAAACAAAACAAGATAATGAGCTAAATTATTTAAATCAAATTGAATACATTAAAATATAATAATTAATACAATTAGAAGCTTAATTAAATAAATGAAATCATTGTTTAATTTAATAAATCAATTTTAATAAATTAATAAAATAAATACAAAACAAGATAATGAACTAAAATAAATTATTTAAATCAAATGTAATAAATTAAAATATAATAATTAATACAATTAGAAGCTTAATTAAATAAATGAAATAATTGTTTGATTTAATAAATAATAAAATCAATACAAAACAAGATAATGAACTAAAATAATTAGTTAGATCAAATTTAATAAATTATTTAAATAAATAAAACAGCAAACAAAACAAGATAATGAGCTGAATTAAATTAAATTATTTAAAGGGATAGTTCACCCAAAAATGAAAATTATGAATTATTATGAATGGATGCGCTTTATTTCACTTCTTTTAGACTGATGAACTGCAACACCCACTGATTGCCATTAAACAGCTTGGAAGATCAAAGACCATTTTTGATATAACTCCGATTGGATTCGTCAGAAAGAAGGAAGTCATATACGCCTAGGATGCCTTGAGGGTGTGTAATTCATGGGCTAATTTTCATTTTTGGGTGAACTATTCCTTTAAATCAAATGCAATAAATGAAATAAAATAATAATGAATACCATTACAAAATTTGCAAGATAATAAGTGTAATTAAAAGAATGAGATTATTATTTAATTTAATTAATCAGATGAATAAAATAAAAAAAATATTAACTAATACAATTTTTAAATTGATTAAATATAATTATTTGTAATGATTGAATAATTATATACCATGTCCAACCCTTAGTAACAGTGACATTAGCTTTAGCAAACACTTGTAACTATGAATGTGTGTTATCATTTTATTTCTTGTCTTGCCTTGTGTATAATCTCTCTGAGGTCACTAGCGTTGAGACGTCCGAGCGGTTTGCCGTGAGGTGGGAGCGGCTGACCAGGAGAACGGCCCTCATGAGGCGCGGCCCACGTGACAAAGTACATATCTGTAGTAAATCACAACACACAAATGAACAATCAAAGGATCAAGTTTATAAAATTGTGAAATATTATTATAGTTTAAAATAGCTGTTTTCTATGTGAATAAATAGTCAAATGTAATTTATTTCTGTGATGCGCAGCTGTATTTTCAGCATCATTACTCCAGTCTTCAGTGTCACATTATCTTCAGAAATCATTCTAATATGCTGATTTGCTGCTCAAGAAACATTTCTGATTATTAACAATGTTGAAAACAGTTCATATTTTTGTGGAAACTGTGATACATTTTACTTTTCAGGATTCTCTGATGAACAGAAAGTTTAAAAGAACAGCATTTATTTGAGATAGAAATCTTTTGTGAACTTATAAATATCTTTACTGTCACTTTTAAACAATTTAATGCATATTTGGTGAATAAAAGCATTAAGTGTGAGTGTGTGTGACCTGTCATGTTGTCGAGTGCATCCGAGCCCCAGTCGCCTCTGATGACGGAGGACAGGATGTTTTCAAACGCATTCAGATCTTTAGAGGACACGATACGGTCCCTGAACAGACGCCGGGCTTCATACGCCACCACCTCAAGGACTGAATCTACAGCGGATTTACCTGTACACACACACAAACCAAAAATGTGTTTTGTATCATAGTGAGAACCTCATAGACTTCTACTGTTTATGAATTAAGCTAATTCAAATCAGTATCCATAAATCAAAACCTTTAAAGACACCTTTGCATGTGAAATAAGACATTATTCAGTCACTATACAGGTGAACAGCTCCAAAATGTAGTGAGCTGCCTACCTAGACAACATTTTAGGGCATCTTGGATGTACTTCTGACAGGAATACCGTTCCAAAAGATTATAAATGATTCACTCAATAGTGAAAATGCATTTGCATGAATGCATTGCATGTTTGCATGTATGCATTTAGCTGATGCTTTTATCAAAAGCAATCTGCATTACATTCAAGGTACACATTTTATCAGTTCATGCATTGCCTGGGAACTGAACCCATGAATTTGCCGTTGTTAGTGCCATGCTTTACTGCAGTGATCCTCAAATCTGGCTCGCAAGATCCACTTTCCTGCAGAGTTTAGCTCCAACCCTATAATCAAACAAACCTACCTGTGATTTTCTAATGATCCTGAAGACATTGATTAGCAAACTCAGGTGTGTTTGATTAGGGTAGAGCTAAACTCTGCAGGAAAGTGGATCTCGCGAGCCAGAATTGAGGATCACTGCTTTACTGTATGAGCTATAAGAATGCATTGACAATAAAATCATCTGCTATATGCATAAACGTGAAAGCAAATTCTGAATGTGAGCATTTGACAGCATCAGTCAGCTGTGAGCTTGACGTCACGCACCGTAACTGGAGCTGCTGCACTTTAAAACGCTTCAGATCGTTGACTTGTGAGGATTTAGTTCGGTGTGCTGCCTTAGAAGGACCATGAGGACCGTGAGGATGTTCACTAACATTTGGAACAGAGCCCATGGCTTCTTTCAATACTATGTTTTTGGGGACACTGAGATGCCAGTTTTGGGGTGTGTTAGTGAATTGTGTTGGTTTAATGAATGCATTGAGTTCACCTGTGCTCAGGTTGTATCGCAGCAGATTCAGGACCCACTGTGTGAGCAAACATGGGGTGAAGAGATAATGACTGTGATCATCAACGGAGAATTTAGCCTTCACCTGAAACACAAACACACACCAGTCAAAACACACACTACCATTCTTTTGAAGAAATCAATATTTTTATTAATCAGTGATGCATTAAATTGATCAAAAGTGACAGTAAAGACATTTATAATGTTACAGAAAAATTATGTTTCAAATTAATTCTGCTCTTTTGAAACAGGGTTATTTTAGTATCATTGATACACTATTAGAGTTTTTGGTAATATTCTGAATTAGATTTTTATATTTTCTGTTTTCACCTTAATTTTAATTAAAGTTTTAGTAATTTTGATGTGTGCCATTTTTATAAGTTTTATTTATTTTTTATATGTCTATATAGTTTTTTATTAACTTTTATATATTACTTTTAGTTTATTTCATTTAAAGGGGTCATATGATGCAATTTCAATTGTTCCTTTCTCTTTGGTGTGTTACAAGCTCTTGGTGCGTAAAGAAGATCTGTAAAGTTGCAAAGACTAAAGTCTCAAATCCAAAGAGATATTCTTTATAAAAGTTAAGAGTCAGCCACGCCTACCTAAAACGGCTCGTTCTAACACGCCCCCACATGTCTACCTCACTATGTGTAAATATTAGCATAATTAGCCCAAATGTGCACGCAAAGAAAGAAAGCGTGGTTTCAGGAACAGCAGTAGTGTTGATGCAGCATGTCAGGGAGACGCTGTGTATTTCAGCGGACTTCCGGAAGTAGATGCAATTAGGAATCATTGGTTAAGATGGACGACAGTTTTTTGAACCTAGAAGAGTACAAGGCTGGCTGTGCACAAAGGCTATTTCTAAAAAAACAAAAAAAACAAAGGGTTAATTCCGACTTTGCTATGACAATCTGGCGCTTCTGAATCAGCAACTGTAAGTATGTTTTGTTACTTGTTCAAGTATTTGCTATTGACTTTTCAAATGCTGAGTTTTGCACAGCGCAGAGTAACACGTCGTGTGTGTGTGTGTGTGTGTGTGTGTGAGTGAGTGTGTGTGTGTATGTGTGTGTGTGTTCGGCAAATCACAATGCACTGGGTCAGCTGGTCAATCAGAGCAGACTGCGCTTGTCAAAAGAGGGGGCTTTGCTGAAAACGAAGCGTTTGAGAGAGGCGGGGCATAGAGGACCTACAATAATGTACAGTATTTGAAAAATAATGTGTTTTTTGAACATTAAAGCATGTCAACATATTCTGTTACACCAAAACACACAAAATAATGATCTTTAAAATAGCATCATATGACCCCTTTAAGTTACTTCACAGTAAACTAAATTAAAATGAGAAATGTTCAAATAAATTAAATGAAATAAGTTTGAGGGTTTTTTTATTTTATTTCAGCTAATGTTCATTTCAAGTAAAAATGGTTTTACTTTTAGCCATCTAATAACTACTTTTAACCTTCTGCTCATCAAATAAAAAAATGTATCACGGTTTCTACAAAAATATTCGCAGCACAACTGTTTTCAACATTGATAATAATCAGAAATGTTTCTTGAGCAGCAAAGCAGCATATTACAATGATTTCTGAAGATCATGTGACACTGAAGACTGGAGTAATGATGCTGAAAATACAGCTTTGATCACAGAAATAAATTACATTTTAATACATATTCACATAGAAAACAGTTATTTTAAACTGCAATAATATTTCACAATTTTTAACTGTATTTTGATCAAATAAATGAGCAGAAACGACTTCATTCAAAAATCTAATAACTGCAAACCTTTACACAGACATCAAACACAGGCACTTTTAAATGAGCAATCAGATCTGACCTGTTCGTACACCTGCACCAATGAGCCGGCGAGCTGGTGGATCTTCCCTGCAGAACTCCAGGTTGGATCATTACCCAGAGTCCTTTGCAGCACGGGTTTCAGGTATGCGCTGTAGATGGTCTGCAGCTGCTCTCTGTCTGGATAACTACAGGAGAGATGGATTAGTGTGTGTGTGTGTGTGTGTGTGTGTGTGAGTGTGTGTGTGTATGTACATCAGTACTCACTCAATGGTGCAAATCCGCACGATCGAGGTGAAGCGTGAGGTGAGTGTGTGCCGCCCCACAGCGCCGCCTGCTGACATGGACGCCACAATCTGAATGTTCTCCAGTCCGACCCACTCCAGGTTCTCATCATAGAAGCCCTGATATGTCAAGACCTGTGGAAGAAGACTGTGAGAAACTAAAATGGCACAAGAAACCTTGATTTGCACTAAAAACAGTGTGGCACGTGACCTGCTGCAGGAAGGCGATGAGGTTGCTGGTGCCCCACTTGTCGGGTTTGGGCAGGTTGATGTCTTTGAGGTACAGCACCAGCCTCTCGCAGTCTTTGGGCCGGTACACGCGTCCCGTGTTGGAGCTGATGACCAGACAGGTGTGCGAGAGTTTCTGCAGGACGTGACGGGAGGAGGTCTCAGCGCTGCAGTGCACCACAGCCACCTGGGTGGAGCGCAGCTGAGAGAACGAGCAGCGCAGGAGCATCCTGACACACAGAGCACAGTCTCAATCATTGCTATTTTAGGATCATTCAAATACTATTATCCTTTCAATGAATCATTTGATTTACTTTGAATTTTTATATTTTCACTTTAATTTTAGTTAAAGTTTTAGTAATTTTGTTTGTTTTTAAAGTTTTTATTAGTTTTTTTTTTTTATGCGTCTATATAGTTTTTTTTTTTCATTTTTAGTTATTTTAGTAAATCAAGTTAAACTAAATTAAAATGAGAAATGCTGCCTTGGTAACTAGCTGAAATAAGCTTAAGTTTTTAAAATATTTTTTATATTTTATTTCAGTTAACGTCTGTTTTATTTCAAGTAACGAAAATGTTTTTTATGGTTGTAGTTTTCGTCAAATATAATAACCCTCATCTGAATTAAATTTTGTGTGTATACATATTAGTTTTTTATTATACTATTATCATTTTTATTCATATTTTGAATGTTTTTATTTTATAATTTCACTTTAATTTTAGTTAAAGTTTTAGTAATGACTAAGGTAGTTTGATGTTTTTTTGCCATATTTAATAGTTTTTGTTTTTTAATATGTCTATATATATATTTTTTTTTCTTCCAGTTTTAGTTTTAGTTATTTTAGTTAATCAAGTTAAACTAAATGAAAAAACGGGAAAGATGACAAAAAAACTTCAACTTTTTAAAAAATATTTTATTTCAAGTTAGTGTTTATTTTATTTTTATATTTTTGGTTAACTATAATAATCCTGGTCTGAATTAATCTGTCATTTCATGTGTGTGTGTATTTCAATTTGATTTATATACCATTATGGTATAGGGTATATGGCTTTTACTAAACTTTTGAAATAGTAATTCATTTTATATTTTCAGTTGTCATTTTAATTTCAGGGTTTTTTTATTTTTTGTGCTTTTATAATTTTATTAGTTTAATTTTGTTTTCAAGTTTTACTGTACTTTTTTTACTTACTGTACTTTTTATCTTACTTTTTTACTTGTTTTTCTTATATTCAGTCAGTTATTTCCTGTAGCTCAAACAGTAGAGTTTGTTTTCCAGTAAAACCAAGAACTAGTATAATGTAAATATGTACCTTAAATGCAATGTCATTTTAACTAACATATTTTCATTTACTTCAAGGTTTTCATCTATATTTTATTGTATTTCAGCTTCATTTTATTTACCAAAAATGTTTTTAAATACTTTTAGTTTAAGTTAACTATAATAACTATATTTGTGTCATACCCTTTCCCGCACCCCTCCGGCCCCACCAGCAGGAACGGCTGCCTGTGATTGGACGAGAGCCACGGGGTGAAGAGGTCGAGTCCGCGCTGTGTGTCAGGTGTGTGTATGACGGGGAGATTGTGCGGGTTACTGAGGTCGTCCTCACACACACAGATCAGTACTGCACTGCTGTAGCTCAGGGAATGCACAAGTTGATAAAGTGAGTATCTTGAATGCAAAGTGAATTTGGATAAAAGTATCTGACAAATGCATAGATGTAAATAAATGCAATATGACGATTGTTGGTTAAGGTGTAGTATGTAGGGTATATAGGCAGCAGAGTTATTACAGTTAACTAAAACCATAAAAAAAATTCATTACTTGAAATAAAATAAATGTTAACTGAAATAAAATGTAAAAAAGAAAAAGAAAAAAAATCAGCAAATTGCCAATGCAACATTTCTCATTTTCATT
>NW_015506290.1:0-932 GCF_001515645.1 Sinocyclocheilus grahami
TTAATCAAAAGGACTTGATATAAGCAGGCCTACATGGAATCCCGCAGAACTCTGTTGAAAAGTCTATGGAGTTGGATTGTCCAACACTTGCGTGCTCATTTATTAAATATTTTGGATATTTTGAATAATTAGAAGTTCTCTCACTTGTGTTGTTTCACAGTTTGTTAAAATGCATTCCACAGAATTCTGCAGATTCCAAACTAAAATTAGTCCAGAAAAAGTCTACAGATTTCTTCTGGGTCTGTATGTAAACTACAGGTCGACCGTTTGGAATAATTAAGATTTTTTTTAATGGTTTTGAAAAAAAAATGTTATGCTCACTAAGACTCACTAAGACTATTATTATTAATACATTTTTTTAGTTTACATTTACATTTAGTCATTAAGCAGACGCTTTTGGAACTCTGTTGAAAAGTCTATGGAGTTGGATTGTCCAACACTTGCGTGCTCATTTATTAAATATTTTGGATATTTTGAATAATTCGAAGTTCTCTCACTTGTGTTGTTTCACAGTTTGTTAAAATGCATTCCACAGAATTCTGCAGATTCCAAACTAAAATTAGTCTAGAAAAAGTCTACAGATTTCTTCTGGGTCTGTATGTAAACTACAGGTCGACCGTTTGGAATAAGATTTTTTTTAATGGTTTTGAAAAAAATTTTTTATGCTCACTAAGACTCACTAAGACTATTATTATTAATAAATTTTTTTAGTTTACATTTACATTTAGTCATTAAGCAGACGCTTTTATCCAAAGCGACTTACAAATGAGGACAATGGAAGCAATCAAAATCAACAAAAGAGCATATAAGCATATATAACGATATACAAGTGCTATATCAAGTCTCAGTTAGCTTAACGTGACGTGACATGTGGCCAAGAATGGTGACCCATACTCGGAATTAGTGCTCTGCATTTATCCCATCCAAAGTGC
>NW_015506290.1:2968-8457 GCF_001515645.1 Sinocyclocheilus grahami
GCCTTTGATTGGCCATTGCATTAATAAACTCAATGGAATCGTATGTTATTGGCTGTAATGCTCACCGCTGTAAAAACAAAAAAAATTATTTAGTTTTATTTGTTGGCCCTAATTTGCACAGTTAATTATTCATTTATTTATCACAAGTAATCATCATTGCAAAAAAAAAAAACTCCACTGTTATCACGCATGGCAGAATTTCCTCATATCGTGCAGGACTATTAGAAAGGCAAAATCAATGCAAATCAGTGGATATGTCTGCTATAATAGGATAGGTGTGTTAAGGCCAGTTGGAGCTAAACTCTGCAGGGCATTGACCCTCCAGGATCTAGTTTGGAGACCCCTGTCCTACAGAGTTGTTACTTTGCACATGCTTTTTGATCATTACAAATAATAATGTAAAATGATTTTCTTAGAATAGGAGATATGTTGTCTCTCGCATCACATACATTATCAATAGTTAAGTATGTGGTCTTGAAGAGGATCCTTTTTTCTCTCTCATTTGGACTCGGTCTTGACTTGGACTCGAAACTTTTGGACTTGGACTTGACTTGGACTCAAACCTCTTTGGACTCGGTCTTAACTCGGGCTCGACTAGTCCTGGTCTTGGACTTGTCTTGGACTCGACAAAGCTGGACTTGACTACAGCTCTACTCTGGAATTTTATGACGCACATTAAGTTCCCTCAGGATAACCTTGCTGGATGTGTGGCCATGTGTGAATTTTTGCTAGACAAAAATATGTTTTCTAATAAACTTTTCTGTATAGCTGGCAAAAATGTAAAACACTCTTGCCTCCGTTTTGTTACTTACAGTTATTGCAAAAATGAAAAGGTCACCTGCCATTGGTAGACTATAAAGACAGTCCTGCCCCAAAGTTGTGCCATTGGTTGAGCCACTGTTGCTGTGTTAAAGTTGCAATGACTTGGTTCTATCCATCGGTTATAGAATCACAGTGTTTACACTTTTCTGGGAAATCAGTCTATCATTGTTTACTTACAGTTCTCTCTGCATATTAACCGGATCTGAGAAAGATTTTACACACTTACACACTTCAGCTTTAATGAATGATTTTTTAAAAAGACTAAACAAGACATAACACGTCACTTAAAAATGATTAAAATTGTTTAACTATTTACATGTACATGTATGAGGATATTACAATACAGCTACTGTACAATGCAAGTAGTACACAGTAAGTCCAATGTAAACCAAGAGTTCTCTGCAGGGAAATGGATCTCTTGTTACCTAGCCACTATCATTCTGTTCATGAATGAATGACTGGAAAGATATACAACATTAAAGATATTGTCAAACATTCATGACCTCAAGGTCAGCCTCAACGATAGGGGCGTTGCAGCTCGAGGTACAAAGGTAGCTTTCTTTAAGAGCAACACCTGCAGGACTCCAGATACAGAGGAACAAGGAAATGGAAAATGAGCAACTGATCAACTCTAGGCTATCTGTGCACTGACGACGATCTCGGCCATGGGGAGCAGTTTAACCAAAACAATAAATAAGTGAGTAGCCAAACATTTGCATGTTTAAATTGTTAAACATACTGGGCACAGTTTACAGTATTTATTTACTCAAATGCGACAGGGTTCTATGACATGTGCTTGTTTTATCAGTAGGATCTTGATGGGAAGGAAACTGCCTTAAACAAGATTCATTTGTGTTGCTAAATGTTCTGTTCGCTATTTAACACAAATGTGAACCTTTAAGTATAGGCCATTCTTTGAGAAACATGATCCTCTCTGTCTGTTCATATTTGATAGTTTGAATGCTTAACAAATGCTGTTGGTGTTCATAAGGTATTGTATTGTTCAGGAAAGAGGGAAATGTATTGTATTAGCATTTAACAGGACAAAGAAGTAGGAAGCTAAATATTCTTCCTCTTAACCCTTGTAAAAAAGAAGTACACTACTTTTAATAAGAGTGCTTATTACTTTGAAAGAATGTACTGTGCATACTGAGTGTAATGTTTTCACTTAATTTCATGTTATTTACAAATAATTGAACATTTATTATAGATTAGGTTCATATCAAATGCTATCTTAAAAATGTTTTTTGACCCACTTAAGTAGGACTTAAGTGCATCTTTAGATGAAATTACGTCTATTGTCTTTGAAATATTGTTAAAGTCTGCCGAATGTACTGACAAATATTTATGTATACTAAATGTATACTAAAATGTAATTTCTGCTGAAACTTGTATGTCATGTATTTAAAATACAGCATATGTAATTACACATTTGAAATGAAATAACTTCACATGTAAAATCAAATAATACATTACAGTTAGTTATAATCAAGTATTTTGTGCTTTAGCATGTAAGTCAAATCAAAATAAAGCATGACAAGATTATTTAAAAAAACTAAAATAGCCTTTAAAGTAAAACGTTTAAAAGGTGTACTTAGGTTATTAAGAATATTGTCATGAAAGTGTGCTCTCTTTAAGAACATTCAAGTGGCCTTTTATTTCATTAATATTTTAAATTAAAAATATACTTTTAAGATTTGAAGTGCACTACAAATGCACGTTCATTATAGTTAAACAGCTCTTTTTCACAATGGAAAAGTCTATCAATGATCAACTTCATTTAGGGGACTACACTACAGAACAAATAAACCAACTTTTATTTAAATTGTAGTATGTGCTTTTTTTTCTTAGGTGGAGAATAAATCCAAGAAAGCTTTCACAAAAACAGGCAAAAAGAAAAGGTAACAAAACACAACAAAACAAAAGCTCCATTTATGAGATAATAAATTAATTAGCAAAAGAATGTTTATTACTTGCTTATCCCATTGTTGTAATGTTGATTGCTATTCAACAATGTTCATCTTTACAACAGGTCCACCTGTGGTTCCTTCCCATCAGGTGTGTTGGTTTAACTGGTCACTAAAAAAAAACTTTATGCTAATGTTTTTGTGACAACAACTTTTTTTCACAGCAGGCCCGTGTTGATGCTCACATGTATGACCTTGTGTCAGCTGAACCACAGTATGCCCAGGTGAATAAAAAACGGAAGCAGAATGAGGATGGTTTACACTACGCAGAGATTCAAGTCCTACAGTCTGAAAATGCGACCAGCAGAGGAAAACTGAAACAGACCTCAAACTACGACAACACGGAGTATGCAACCATAGACTTTAAAACTACTGTGAACATACAGACTTCAGCTGAACCTGCAGATTTATTCATCCCACCTGGAGAACTACAGAGACCAAACATGAACTTTTCCCACAGGAAGAATGTCCACTCAAAGCGAGCAGTTATGGCGTGAACAAACAAAAGCACATTTCTGTTTATTTTTGTATATTCTATCCTGCTGTATTACTATTGTGCCTTTGAACAAGGCATTTAAATGTGAAATGTGTACTCAAGTGCCATAAAGAGGTTGTTTGTTTAAAATATATAGCCTATGATATAACTTCTGCAAATCAAAATGTATTTATAACATTCAGAGTACATTTGCAGCCAATTGGTTTATTAATTGAAAGTACATTTATAGTAATCGTATTCTTGTGTAGCCAGCTAATGTCAGGTTCACTTTGTGGTTTATTCTGGCTATGGGGTTGTAGTTGTGTTCTCTGGAAATTATTTCTAGTCAAGTGAAAACAAAAGAAGTTGGTGTCATGACTCACCAACACAGTTTCAGTAAGCGGTTGCCATCTTGGAAATGACATCATGACAGGGTTTATCAGTGTGTTCCTACTAACAAGTTGGAAGTCCAACCTCCAGCGAAGTTCCAGTTGTTATTTTGGTCTAAAACGCACCATTACGGTGTCTACCAGCCGTGGCTAATTGGATCATGCTTATGAATGATATTCAAGTTCTTTGTACACATTACATAATTGATTATATTAATTCTCTATAGAATATGAAGATAAGGCAATAACATAATAGGGTTTTATTGCTGTGTCTAAAAAAAGAACACCCTTTCACTCATTCAAATAGCATACAGAGCTGCTCAAAATCTAGAAGATCATGTTTTGCTTCATGGTTTGCCTCTGTTATTTCTTGTGGTCGGTTAGGATACAGTAATGTCCCACACAGTAAGATTACACAACAACAACAAAAAGTCCCTTGAAGTAATGTTTAGGCCTACCATAGACCGTATACTGCACTCATAAAACCAAAATAACTATTCTAAAATTCAATAGGAAATTCTTCAGTTTTGCTGATTCCGTGTTCAATATTAATATTGAATTGCAACGTTGATTAAATGTTCTGTAGCTACTTATCCTACAGGACCACCACAAACTATGTGTAAATAAAAACGGACCTACTCAATTTTGCCTTGAAGAAGAGACTTTGTAAGGCATGTGAAATGTACTGTCTCATTAAACAGGAATGCATGCACTCTGCTGTTCATAATATCAGAACCCTGATTTTATTAAAGTAACAACGTGTGAGGAAAATTATTACTTTTTGACGGCAAAAAGACACTCACTCTGTCTTGACTACTAATAAAGAATGAATAGCAAGCGAAATTCAGCCAAGTTTCATCATTAGCTCATCATCATTATACGTTATCGATGAAAAAAAACGAGAAATGATTAACATAAACATAAACAACCTGCTGTGATTTTCCTGATCTGTTCTTTTAAAATTAAACTTCTTTCAGTGATCAATAAATAAATTAAATTGTGACTTTATATTTTTAATAACAAATATTTTAGTAATTATTCTGACTAATATACCACTGTAAGTAACAGACAAAATGGTACACAGTAGATTCGGCGTAATAAAATATGTTTTTCAAATACAGGTTAAAGTGTTCCCATTAAAATAGCCCAATAGAAATTGTTCTTTTAAAATTAAACTTCTTTCAGTGATCAATAAATAAATTAAATTGTGACTTTATATTTTTAATAACAAATATTTTAGTAATTATTCTGACTAATATACCACTGTAAGTAACAGACAAAATGGTACACAGTAGATTCGGCGTAATAAAATATGTTTTTCAAATACAGGTTAAAGTGTTCCCATTAAAATAGCCCAATAGAAAGGAGCCTGAGTTCTGGGTCAGCTGACCGGTAGGACGACAGAGGTGGTTTGGCGGGTTAGCATCAACTGTGCTGAGACTGGAGAGGATGGTAATATGGATGATGAACATGATTCTTCAATAATTGATAGTGAGGGATGGTCTCAGGTACCAGATGCATCAAACAAACGAAGAAATAGAGAATCTGAGTCGGATGACAATATCACAGAGATAGGAGGAAATAACAAAACCAGGAAAATGGAGGTGGAATATAAAGTAATAGTAGCATTTTCCGGAAAAATCGAAAACATCAACAATCCAATGAAATTTACGAAAATAATAAAGAAAGTACTAGGCAATGTTAACTCTGCAAGGTACTTAACAAACAATCGCGTCCTCATTTTTTTGTGTAAATAGAAAACAACAAGAGAATGCGTTAAGTATCAAAGAACTAGGTGGTGCAGCAGTCAAATGTCATGTACCGGGGGAACTTGAT
>NW_015506290.1:14220-113945 GCF_001515645.1 Sinocyclocheilus grahami
GCCTTTGATTGGCCATTGCATTAATAAACTCAATGGAATCGTATGTTATTGGCTGTAATGCTCACCGCTGTAAAAACAAAAAAAATTATTTAGTTTTATTTGTTGGCCCTAATTTGCACAGTTAATTATTCATTTATTTATCACAAGTAATCATCATTGCAAAAAAAAAAAACTCCACTGTTATCACGCATGGCAGAATTTCCTCATATCGTGCAGGACTATTAGAAAGGCAAAATCAATGCAAATCAGTGGATATGTCTGCTATAATAGGATAGGTGTGTTAAGGCCAGTTGGAGCTAAACTCTGCAGGGCATTGACCCTCCAGGATCTAGTTTGGAGACCCCTGTCCTACAGAGTTGTTACTTTGCACATGCTTTTTGATCATTACAAATAATAATGTAAAATGATTTTCTTAGAATAGGAGATATGTTGTCTCTCGCATCACATACATTATCAATAGTTAAGTATGTGGTCTTGAAGAGGATCCTTTTTTCTCTCTCATTTGGACTCGGTCTTGACTTGGACTCGAAACTTTTGGACTTGGACTTGACTTGGACTCAAACCTCTTTGGACTCGGTCTTAACTCGGGCTCGACTAGTCCTGGTCTTGGACTTGTCTTGGACTCGACAAAGCTGGACTTGACTACAGCTCTACTCTGGAATTTTATGACGCACATTAAGTTCCCTCAGGATAACCTTGCTGGATGTGTGGCCATGTGTGAATTTTTGCTAGACAAAAATATGTTTTCTAATAAACTTTTCTGTATAGCTGGCAAAAATGTAAAACACTCTTGCCTCCGTTTTGTTACTTACAGTTATTGCAAAAATGAAAAGGTCACCTGCCATTGGTAGACTATAAAGACAGTCCTGCCCCAAAGTTGTGCCATTGGTTGAGCCACTGTTGCTGTGTTAAAGTTGCAATGACTTGGTTCTATCCATCGGTTATAGAATCACAGTGTTTACACTTTTCTGGGAAATCAGTCTATCATTGTTTACTTACAGTTCTCTCTGCATATTAACCGGATCTGAGAAAGATTTTACACACTTACACACTTCAGCTTTAATGAATGATTTTTTAAAAAGACTAAACAAGACATAACACGTCACTTAAAAATGATTAAAATTGTTTAACTATTTACATGTACATGTATGAGGATATTACAATACAGCTACTGTACAATGCAAGTAGTACACAGTAAGTCCAATGTAAACCAAGAGTTCTCTGCAGGGAAATGGATCTCTTGTTACCTAGCCACTATCATTCTGTTCATGAATGAATGACTGGAAAGATATACAACATTAAAGATATTGTCAAACATTCATGACCTCAAGGTCAGCCTCAACGATAGGGGCGTTGCAGCTCGAGGTACAAAGGTAGCTTTCTTTAAGAGCAACACCTGCAGGACTCCAGATACAGAGGAACAAGGAAATGGAAAATGAGCAACTGATCAACTCTAGGCTATCTGTGCACTGACGACGATCTCGGCCATGGGGAGCAGTTTAACCAAAACAATAAATAAGTGAGTAGCCAAACATTTGCATGTTTAAATTGTTAAACATACTGGGCACAGTTTACAGTATTTATTTACTCAAATGCGACAGGGTTCTATGACATGTGCTTGTTTTATCAGTAGGATCTTGATGGGAAGGAAACTGCCTTAAACAAGATTCATTTGTGTTGCTAAATGTTCTGTTCGCTATTTAACACAAATGTGAACCTTTAAGTATAGGCCATTCTTTGAGAAACATGATCCTCTCTGTCTGTTCATATTTGATAGTTTGAATGCTTAACAAATGCTGTTGGTGTTCATAAGGTATTGTATTGTTCAGGAAAGAGGGAAATGTATTGTATTAGCATTTAACAGGACAAAGAAGTAGGAAGCTAAATATTCTTCCTCTTAACCCTTGTAAAAAAGAAGTACACTACTTTTAATAAGAGTGCTTATTACTTTGAAAGAATGTACTGTGCATACTGAGTGTAATGTTTTCAGACACTTAATTTCATGTTATTTACAAATAATTGAACATTTATTATAGATTAGGTTCATATCAAATGCTATCTTAAAAATGTTTTTTGACCCACTTAAGTAGGACTTAAGTGCATCTTTAGATGAAATTACGTCTATTGTCTTTGAAATATTGTTAAAGTCTGCCGAATGTACTGACAAATATTTATGTATACTAAATGTATACTAAAATGTAATTTCTGCTGAAACTTGTATGTCATGTATTTAAAATACAGCATATGTAATTACACATTTGAAATGAAATAACTTCAAATGTAAAATCAAATAATACATTACAGTTAGTTATAATCAAGTATTTTGTGCTTTAGCATGTAAGTCAAATCAAAATAAAGCATGACAAGATTGTTTAAAAAAACTAAAATAGCCTTTAAAGTAAAACGTTTAAAAGGTGTACTTAGGTTATTAAGAATATTGTCATGAAAGTGTGCTCTCTTTAAGAACATTCAAGTGGCGTTTTATTTCATTAATATTTTAAATAAAAAATATACTTTTAAAATTTGAAGTGCACTACAAATGCACGTTCAGTATAGTTAAACACAGCTCTTTTTCACAATGGAAAAGTCTATCAATGATCAACTTCATTTAGGGGACTACACTACAGAACAAATAAACCAACTTTTATTTAAATTGTAGTATGTGCTTTTTTTTCTTAGGTGGAGAATAAATCCAAGAAAGCTTTCACAAAAACAGGCAAAAAGAAAAGGTAACAAAACACAACAAAACAAAAGCTCCATTTATGAGATAATAAATTAATTAGCAAAAGAATGTTTATTACTTGCTTATCCCATTGTTGTAATGTTGATTGCTATTCAACAATGTTCATCTTTACAACAGGTCCACCTGTGGTTCCTTCCCATCAGGTGTGTTGGTTTAACTGGTCACTAAAAAAAAACTTTATGCTAATGTTTTTGTGACAACAACTTTTTTTCACAGCAGGCCCGTGTTGATGCTCACATGTATGACCTTGTGTCAGCTGAACCACAGTATGCCCAGGTGAATAAAAAACGGAAGCAGAATGAGGATGGTTTACACTACGCAGAGATTCAAGTCCTACAGTCTGAAAATGCGACCAGCAGAGGAAAACTGAAACAGACCTCAAACTACGACAACACGGAGTATGCAACCATAGACTTTAAAACTACTGTGAACATACAGACTTCAGCTGAACCTGCAGATTTATTCATCCCACCTGGAGAACTACAGAGACCAAACATGAACTTTTCCCACAGGAAGAATGTCCACAGAAATGAGCCTGAGTTCTGGGTCAGCTGACCGGTAGGACGACAGAGGTGGTTTGGCGGGTTAGCATCAACTGTGCTGAGACTGGAGAGGATGGTAATATGGATGATGAACATGATTCTTCAATAATTGATAGTGAGGGATGGTCTCAGGTACCAGAGGAGCCTGAGTTCCGGGTCAGCTGACCGGTAGGACGACGGAGGTGGTTTGGCGAGTTAGCATCAACTGTGCTGAGACTGGAGAGGATGGATGCAGGTAGTATGGATGATGAAGATGATTCTTCAATAATTGATAGTGAGGGATGGTCTCAGGTACCAGATACATCAAACAAACGAAGAAATTGAGAATCTGAGTCGGATGACAATATCACAGAGATAGGAGGAAATAACAAAACCAGGAAAATGGAGGTGGAATATAAAGTAATAGTAGCATTTTCCGGAAAAAATCGAAAACATCAACAATCCAATGAAATTTACGAAAATAATAAAGAAAGTACTAGGCAATGTTAACTCTGCAAGGTACTTAACAAACAATCGCGTCCTCATTTTTTTGTGTAAATAGAAAACAACAAGAGAATGTGTTAAGTATCAAAGAACTAGGTGGTGCAGCAGTCAAATGTCATGTACCGGGGGAACTTGATCATCTTAAAGGAGTAATCTTGGGGGTGCCTGTGTCCTTATCTGAAGAAGTATTAAAGACAGAGATAAAGAATGAAATGGTGACAGAAGTGAAGCGTTTGCAGTCTAGTAAAAATGGTAGGAAAGAAGATAGTACTACTGTTGTATTAACATTCAACTGCAAAAACTTGGATATATGTGCTATACGGTTAGGCCGTATATCAGACCAGCACTGAGATGTTTTAACTGACAAAGATTGGGACATGTTGCAGCAGTTTGTAAAGGGAGAAGAAGATGTTGCAAATGTAGCAGAGATCATGATTATGGGCAATGTGGTGAGGGGATTGAACCTAAATGTTGTAATTGTGGAGGTCCACACTAGGTTGAAAAGCCCAAAAACTAGCTACAGAAGCAATGAAATACAAAACAGTACAAAATATTTCATATGCTCAAGCAGTTAAGCAAGTACAAGCTGTTAATGGAAATCTGAAGGAAAACAGCACAACCCAATTTAAAGATACATGCAGTCATAAATGTCTCTTGGATGGAAACATGCTTGTGGTAAACAAAATGAATTTTGTGGCATTTATAGCAGAAGTCATTAATTGCTCAGCTCAAACAGCGAAAAGAACCGAAAAGCTGAAAATCATAATATCCGCAGCTGCTCGACATTTGAGTATTACTGAAATTTCAGTTGAACTGATTCAAACATTACTTGGACAAACCGAGGGAACCACAGGGTTATGTGATCCTTCGGGAAGTCAATGAAGTAAAACCATTAAATGAAAATACTACAATGGAAGTTTGATTGCGAATGGCCAAGAATTTAAAAGATTTGTACATCAGTTAACAATTTTACCAGACATTATTTGTATTCTGGAGACTTGGCTTCATCCACAATTAGATTTTGTCATTCCTGGTTACAAGTCAGTTAGAAAAGATAGAATTGGATCAAATGGTGGGGGATGTGGAACCTTTGTTAAAAATGGAGTGGCTTTTAGAGAAATAATATTAGGTAATGTGTTGTGGTAGAGGTATGGTCACAGGAAGGTGGGATAAAGGTGGTCAACTTTTATAATCCTTGCAATCAGTTAACATTAGATGAATTGAATATAATAAGAACTAAGGCTGGAGATAATTTAATATGGTGTGGGGATTTTAATGCACATAATGCACTGTTGGGAAGTTTATGCACAGATTGGAATGGTTGTAGAAGAGTTTATGGAGGAACAAGCTTTAGTGTGTTTAAATGATGGGAAGGGAACTCGATTCAATATAAGGGATTCTTCAACTTCTTGTCTAGATCTAACAATAGTTCCGGGAACTATAGCATTGGAATGTAGATGGAAAGTCCTAGATCATTCAACATTAGGTAGTGATCATTTTCCAATAATATGTGCTTTTGGAATGGAAATTTATCACCAAAATAAAACAAAGCAAACCAAGTGGAAATTTGATAAAGCTGACTGGGTTATGCATTGATGGAATGGAGAATTATAGTACTGAAGATGATATAGACTTATGTTCTGAAATATTAAATGCGATTATTATTAATGCAGCTGAAGACTCCATTCCTAAATCAGAAGGTAAAGATAGGTTGAGGATTGTTCCTTGGTGGAATGAAGAGTGCACTAAAGCAGTCAAAGATAGAAATAGAGCATTCAGGGAGCTTAGGAAAACATTAATACCTACAAATGTGCTAATTTATCAGAGGAAACGGGCTCAGGCAAGGAAGATAATTAAGCAAGCCAAAAAGAAGTATTGGCAATCATTTTGTAACACAATAGGTAATGAAACTCAGTTGAGAGAAGTATGGAGTGTCCTTAAAAAGATTGTTGGAGTTTATAGAAATCAGAATATTCCATTTATATTTTAATAGATGAAGGGGAAAAACCAGTGACTGAAGAGGAAAAGGCTGAACTGTTGGCCTTTACCATTCAAAAGGCTCACAGTACAAATAATCTTGAAGAAAATTATAAGAGAAGGAGGGAAGAAATCTTAAAGCAACATCAAGATATTTATATTAAAAAACCTAATAGTCTAACAGCATTAGATGCCACTTTTAAAATGTGGGAACTAAAAAGAGTATTAATTAAAGTTAGAAATACCGCCCCAGGGAAAGATAGAGTTTGCTATAATATGATTAAACAAATGGACGAAGTGATACTTAAAGCAATATTGGATCTTTTAAAGGTCAACTGCCTTTATCATGGAAACAAGCTGTCGTAATTCCTATTCCCAAACCAGGGAAAGATTCGGGAAAGCCAATTGCTTTGACATCTAACCTCTGTAAAGTGATGGAAAAAATTATTGTTAACCGCTTATATTATGTGTTGGAAAGCAGAGGATTAATAGCTCCCTATCAGTTTGGCTTCCGACCAGGTAGATCTACTTCAGCTGCATTATTAAGACTAGAAACTGATGTAAAGAAGGCATTAGCAATGAAAGAGGTGTTAGTGGCAGTATACTTCGACACTGAAAAGGCATATGATATGATGTGGAGGGAAGGAGTGTTATTAAAGTTGCAGAGAATTGGAATTGTAGGAAGATTTTATAATTGGGTTTTAAGTTTCTTGTTTGGTCGAATGATTCAAGTCAAGGTGGATGGTGTA
Source organism: Sinocyclocheilus grahami (assembly GCF_001515645.1). Classification (NCBI taxonomy): domain Eukaryota; kingdom Metazoa; phylum Chordata; class Actinopteri; order Cypriniformes; family Cyprinidae; genus Sinocyclocheilus; species Sinocyclocheilus grahami. The sequence continues at coordinate 20,715 of NW_015506290.1, forward strand.
TTATCTCAGATGGTGAATGTAGAAAATGGAACTCCTCAGGGAAGTGCTATAAGTCCTATATTATTTAACATAATGATCAATGATGTGTTTGAAGGAATTCATCCAGGAATTTCAACAGCATTATATGCTGATGATGGAGCAATGTGGAAGAGAGGGAAAAATGTTAAATATATTGTACATAAAATTCAGGAAGCAATAGAGGGCGTAGAGAAATGGTCTGTGGAATGGGGATTCAGATTCTCTATATCCAAAACGTGTTGTCAGTTTTTTACAAAAAAAGGATTGCAGAAAATATTAAACTTTATTTATATAAACAACCATTAGAAAGGGTAACAAAATGTTAATATTTAGGTCTGTGGTTTGATTCTAAATGAACACGGAAAATCCATATTGACTACATTGAAAAGAAATGTAGTAAAGTACTAAATCTAATGAGATGTATAGTAGGCCAAGAATGGGGGGCAAATAAACAATCAATGATCACCTTATACTGTGCACTTCTACGATCTGTTTTAGATTATGGGTGTATTATATATGGATCTGCCTCAATCAGTATGCTTAAAAAGTTAGATCTTATTCAAGCACGAGCTTTGAGATGTATTACAGGTGCAATTAAAACAACTCCAATCTCAGCAATGCAAGTTGAAACAGGAGAGTCCCCATTAGAAATAAGACGTAAAACATTATCTGTAAAAAATTGGATCAATTTACAAGGGCATAATTCAGATCATCCTACAAAATCAATATTAGAGGGGAGTTGGGAGACAATGAACTTAACAGGAACAGGGTTTGCATGGGCAGTAAAGGATTGGGCTGCAAAAATGTCACTAAAGAATATTACATTTTCACCAACAGTTACAATTTCCCCAATACCTCCTTGGTTTTTCAGTCAACCTAAAGTTGATTTTCAAATTCATGAATATATTCAAAAAGGACAGATTGACATTATTAAAACCCATTCAACAGAATATATCAGAACAGTTTATTATGCATTTCTGCCAATATACACTGATGGCTCAAGAAACCCAGAAATAGGTCGTACTGGATCTGCATTCTATGTTCCAGAATTTAAAATCGGAAAATATGGAAGGTTAACGGATGGGACGTCAGCATATGAAGCCGAAATGGTGGCACTTCAAATGGCACTTAGTTGGGTAGAAGAAGTGATGCCAAATAAGGTAGTGATTTGTTCAGATTCAATGGCATCACTTACCAGTCTTCAAACTTTTCAAACTTTTAGATATGATATCTTTATAGAAATAATGAATATATTGTATAGATTAAGACATGCTGGAATAATAGTTAATTTTGTTTGGGTTCCAGCGCATGTTGATATACCAGGAAATTAAAAAGCTGATAAAATGGCAAAAGAGTCACTTAATCTGAATACTCCTATATTTCAGTTTCACTAAGCAGGATGGAGGGGAAAAGTCTAATTAAAGAAGCTTGCAATTGGAAATGGCAAGGGAATTGGAATGACTGTAAAACAGGAAGACATTTTTATAATATACAAAACAGGGTAATGATACTGAACTTAAGTAGAGAAGATCAGGTCATTTTAACAAGACTAAGGATGGGTCATACAAAACTTAATTCTACAATATAATAGGAAAACACAGTACTGGGTTATGTGAAACATGCCAAGTAAAGAAAACAGTTGATCATGTGTTGTTACTCTGTCCTAGGTATGAACAGGAAAGGAATGAACTACAAAGAGAACTACAGAACTTAGGATGCAATGAATTTTCAATCGGCAACATATTAAACACAAAGCAAGGATGTGGTAAAATAATAAAGGCCTAATGGTTAGAGAGTCGGACTCGTAACCCAAAGGTTGCGGGTTCGAGTCTCACACCGGCAGGGATTGTAGGTGGGGGGAGGGAATGTATAGCTCTTCCACCTTCAATACCACGACTGAGGTGCCCTTGAGCAAGGCAGCGAACCCCCAACTGCTCCCCGGGCGCTGCAGCATAAATGGCTGCCCACTGCTCTGGGTGTGTGTTCACGGTGTGTGTGTGTGTGTGTGTGTTCACTGCTGTGTGTGTGTGCACTTTGGATGGGATAAATGCAGAGCACTAATTCCGAGTGTGGGTCACTTGGCCACATGTCACGTCTTTTTTTTTTAAAGATATATACTAGACTGAAATCACTTCACACTCCAGCACAGGAGGTGGCGGTATGCACCTTAAAAGCTGGTATGCGACCCGACAATAAATCCACAGAAGAAGAGCCTGAGTTCCTGCAGCACCCAATGGCAACACGCTTTACAGCAGCACGCATGACGGAAGTCGTCACTGTCCGGCAATAGCAAATATTATGACGCTTGGGAAATTTGTTAGTTATTATCATTTATTATTATAATTTCGTGAATTTTATGATATCGTTAAAAACACATAGCTGTCGTAATAATACGCTAGGTTAGTGTGCAGTCAGTTTGCACTGGAAATCCGTCCATCAGTCTGAATAGCCATCAGAGTCGCCGGAAATTACTTTTACTGGCTTCAAGAAATCACATCCGACCTGTGCATCATCATGAGAATGGATCGGCGAGTATTAGTGATATAACCGCACACTCTCACCGCCGGAGACGTTCTTTAGCGGGGACCGACAGTTGTTAACGGGAACGCTATATAGGTACTGCTTTACAAAACATGTCTGGCTGGCTCTTGATTTATTTGTATTCGTGTCCAGGGCCTTCCAAAGTCTGGCATGCATGAGGAGCCTGTTCATTGACATCATTATGCATAAGACCTATAACGTTACATAAAAAACAGTTTTGAAGTAAGAAGATTTTCTTTGATGGATTATATACGAAAGGTGGTCTAGTAAAATGTTTTTTTAAACTAGTGTGAGGACATTTCCGACGAAACCTGGTCATTTTCATTCATTCATGCTATTCCGGACGCATTATTATTCTAGCTAGTGTTTTAATAAAGCACGATTTATGCGTATTAATTGAAATGCATGTGCACGTATAGACGGTTCAGTTCAATTTGGGTATAGTTCGAAGCTTCTTGGAATTGTATGCATATGCAAATACCATGGTATATTAACTTTTGATAATTCAGTACCATGTTATGTATCAAAGTAATGAGTGTCTTGTAAGTACCATGATGTTGAAATATACTAATCATTCAGTGCCATGATATTATTATCTGAGACCTTACATTTTGTAAATAACATGGTACAATATATGCAATACCGGTCTTACATGATAAGACTGGTAAGACCAAAGAATGCACACAATGGTAATATTAAATGTACCATGTGTAATTCATGTTATGACTTGTGATTTAATCGGTTGCCGATCTGATGTATTCTCTCCCGTCAGTCCCTTTAAAAGATGTTGTCCAATCCTCCGGCTGAGCAGAAAGGGACAGAGCAGGTGCCTGCGTCTGCGGCTGGTCCATGCCACCGTGCTGCTCTTTCTCCACTGTATCAGGAACAGCTGGCCATCGGATGCAGAGAAACCAGCAGTGAAGAGACTGAATCTGGTGACAAAACACGACCCTCAGACTTTGAGAAGGGCTTGAAGGGAGTTCATCTGGAAAATGAAGGAGCTCTGAGGCAGATGACGTTTGATCCAAAAAGTAGTAACTTTGGAGTCAATCCTAGTTCGACTTGCCTGCACATGTGTAATAAGCAAGGTAATGTTGAATATACAATTTTCAGTTTGGTTTTATTAAAGCAAATCATATTTCCTCATGCTACCTGAAAAGAAAACTTATGTTCATATGTATTTTGTTTTTCTATTAAAAAATTCTATAAAAAGTAAAAGCAATCTAGTATGCAACAGTCAATTTCCTTATTGTGCTATGTACTGTATCACATTATCATAAACAAACCACCTCATAGTGGGTGTTTTATACACCAAATAAAAACATTAGAATAATAAATATATACCTACACTACCGTGCAAACCTTTTAGGCCAATAAGATTTTAAAATGTTTTTCAAATAAATCTCTTATGCTCAAAATGGCACATTTTATTTGATTAAAAAAATACAGTAAAAGCGGCAATATTTGAAAATATCAATACAATTTAAAATAAAATGTCTACTTTAATGTATTTTAAAGTGTAATTTATTCCTGTGATGGCAAAGCTGAAATTTCAGCAGCCATTACTTCAGTCTTCAGGGTCATGATCCTTCAGAAATCATTCTGATATGCTGATTTGGTGCCCAAGAAACTATTATTATTATTATTATTATTATATATTTTTTTTACAATGTTGAAAATATGCTCCGGATTATTTGAATAAAAAGTTCAAAGAACTTAAAGAACAAGTTAAAGAAGTTAAAGAACAATATTTATTGGAAATGTTTACTGTCACTTTTGATTAATTTAATGTATCCTTGCTGAATAAAAGTATTAGTTTCACATAAAGAAAACAAAAACTAACCTAACCCCAGACTTTTGAATGGTAGAATATAGCAAATATTTAGGTAATATGCCATGATGATAGTTATTGAGTTACTATAGTTAGAGGCCACACTTTGTTGTTAGACATTGCTTTGATTAATAGAAAAACATTGCAAAATAATTATACAATAATATATAATACAGAATATAACATAATATATGTATATAAATAAAAAATAGAATATAAAACTGAATAACAGCACCGAAAGGTCTTTCAAGTCTTCTATAGTTTGCTGCCCATTCATTTAGCCTTATTTTATGACATTTCTAATCTTTTTAAGTTTTTCCTCTGGGCTTTTTTGGTCTGCACAGGAATAGCTTTAGAAGTGTGCACACGGTTTCCTAAAAGGAACATTGCAGATATATTGTAAAACAGTTGGTTCCAAATAGAATCAAAACAATGTTTTGGTAAATGTTATGAAGCACAGCTTTTGATCAACATCTCCTTTGCAGAGGCCAAGTTTAGGGATCACCGAGGGACCTCTGCCAACTTCAATTCATCTCCTCCAGCTGGACCATCCGGAGAGCAGCTTGGAGTTCTGGAACGATTTCTTGTGTCCCATCAAACTGAGATGAAGCGTCTGCTGACTGATACCTTTGGATCTCTGACCCAGCGTCTTGAGGCAGTGGAGAGGAGGATGGACCAGCTGTGTTCACAAAGCAGTGCACATACTTGCAGTTTAGCTCAGCTGCACAGTAAAGTTGGCCAGCTGGGAAGAGACTTTTCCTTTGGCTGTCCAATTACTCCAAGTTTTTCATCAGCTTGCAGCCGTGGTAAATGTTCATGTTAGCATAGTCATATAAATTCATTGTCATTTGAAGCTAATTTCATATATCCCATACCAAATGCTGTGATGAGCATAATATTCTTTCCTGTGTTGATGTATTTCCCATTGTAGCATGAAGGTGCAGTGGAAAAAAACATGTCCCTTTTTAATAGCTAACATTATGTAGTTTATATTAAAGGCACAAACCATGATTTGCTATTGCTTGTTATAGTCAGGTCGTATAAGGAGGAGAGGATGTTCTCTGTCCGAAAAGCAGTTTATTGGGTAGTAGTACATTTTGAAGAGAAATTCTTCCAGGTGTTTGCTAAAAGATAATTTTGTCAACTTTTTGGAGTGCTTAGTCAACGTTTAGAATATAAGTGACCTCAAATCTAAGCAAAGACATAGATTAAATTTTGATTTGATTTATTATTTTGTGCTTGCAGGAGTGGATGCAGAAGTGCCAAAAGACTACAAAGGAATTAACTCAAATATCTCTTCTCCTGAAACTAAGAAGCACTCTGTGTGTTCTTGGGCAATGTCAACTCCTTTACAGCCCAGCCAAAGTCCTGATCATAAGTCCGAGGACCTAAGCTGTCAAGATCTAATTGGAAATTATAGCAGCTCCAGTTCATCATGTGGAATTCTCAGAACATGCCATTCGGGACAAAAAGACAATTGTTTGCAAGGTAACTATTCGCCCGTTTCCGATTTTGAAGACCCGGAGATGGAACTGGAAGATGAGAAGGACAGAGTCGCGTTAAACTTATTGGTCGATTCCGTGCTTAGCAACTCAGATGACAATGGCAGCCGGGGACTTCCTTGTATTCGAGAAGTACTGTCCTCTGCTAGTGTGGGGAATAATAAAACTGGTCAGGAAGGAGAAGACACCTTGAATAATCAGTGTTTACACGTTCCTGAAAATCCTCGGGTGCCTTCCGTTCAGTTTCTCAGATCTTCAGCTCCTAGTGGCTTAAAGTCAAATACAAATACAGATCATCATTGTTCATTTTCAAAAGCAGTGAACTCAAAGCCCTCGGCATTGACAGATTCCTCTAAAGATGAGTGTGAAAAAATCCAGCAGCAGTCCTTTAGTCAGATTACCTTCCCTTTCTCCACTAAGCCGCTAGGAGCACAACCCAACTCCGATAAATCCAAGGGTTGTTCAGTTCTCTTTCAGACTACTAATAAGAAAGAAGCAGCGATCTTGGACAAGATCAAAATGAATGGTCTTTTTCACTCTACTACTACCTCATTGAGTAATATTACTTCAGTTTTGGATCACGTCCATACGTCAAGGGATGTAGATGTATTGACAGAGACAAATGCTGGAGATTCTGACGAGAACACAAAGATAGGTAATAAGGGACAAAGCTTTGATTGTCAGCACTCAAATATATCATACTCAAAGGAAAGCCCTTTTCAAGGGTCATCAATCCTGCCATACTGTGAACTTGCTTTGCCGAAACAATTGGTAAAAGGTGTAGGTGACCAAAAATCACTAGGTTCGCTTTTGACATTTTCTCAAGCACACTCCAGTTCGCATCACTCGGGCCAAAGAAATGGGTCCTCCAAACCATTTTTAGACAGCGATACTAACAAACTGTTGAATCAGCTCTCAGATACCGCCTATCGCTTGGTATCCAGAAGCTGTTCCTCAAGCAACTTGGACAGATGGACTGGTGCAACCAGCAGGACTGGATCCAAACTCAAACACTGTGGTGGAAAGAAACATCACCTTCCTGGATTTCCCGCTCTTAAAGTTGGAGAAACCCTTTCTTTGTCCTTCTTTGAGCAGGCAGGAGGGATGTCCAAACATTGGCAGCCGATTCTTGAGGACTTGATACTTCCGGTCTCTCCTCGATTGACTGGCACACTAGCTTGTCCTTCAGATGCTTTACCTATCCACCTGGATAAAGACTCTGTAGGTTGTCCTAGCTTATCTCAACTTTTTTGCCCCACCAGTCCGCCTTTGTCTACTTTTAGCAAAGGGAGCTTCTCTGGGGCAGGTGTTAGTACCGTCCTGGCTTTATCTTCTCCAGCTTCCTTCAGACTGTGGTTTCGACACAAGCGAATCAACTTTCCTCTTATGCAGTTGTCACGTCCTAGTATCCATACGGTTGTGAGTCAGATTTTGGGGAGGAGCAAATGTCATCCTTTTCGACCTCTGGTTGACTTCACAGCCCCACCAGGCATTGACAACGATCACCAGTAAGTTAAAGCTGTTGAAGTTAAAACTTTGTTTTGCATGTTTTGATTGCAAGGAAATTTGATTTACATAATCAGAGGTGAATGTCAGTTTTTACCTGCATGCTGCTTGCACTTACAATTCAACCCATTTTGATCTACATCTTTTCATCGATAGCTATATACGCCGATCCAGTCAAGAAGCTACACCCAGCAGGAAAAGAGCTTCAGCACGGTGGGCACATCCCCCTGCATCTTTCACATTTTTGCCAATCTATTCAATGAAAAAAATAAGTTTAATCAGTCTTTGCTAACCAGTTCAGGTTGAAGGTGAAGTGCATAATTTTAGTGCAACTAGCAACACAAAATCGAGTGACTGAAAAGCTTTCCAAACCTTTGGAAATCTACAGTGGCCAGGCATCATCTTGTTTCCTTGAAACTATTTTTGTGGCATTTGAGGGTTTTCTGTGTTTGGAATGCAAGCATCATTATTATTACTTTAACTACACTTACAGATATCAAACTTTGCATTTTTGCTGCATACATGAATGACAAGCTTGTGCAACTTGCTGTGTTTGAGCTGTGCTGTTACTTTTCTAAGCGACTTGAGTGTACGATTTTCAGGTATAAAAAAAAACAACCTTTTTTGAAGAAGTGACCAAGCCAAGATATCATAGAGACCTGAGTGTGGATTATTTTGGGGTGGGCCAATAAGAAACCACCCACAACACCCTGGCAACCACCCAGAACACATTACACCTTAACCAAATGCGATAAAATTTCTAGTGACAGTTTGTCTGTCCACACCAGTTGCGACATACCTACAAGATATGTAAATTCAATCACAAATCACAGCCAATCAGAAGAGCATGTGGGCGGGCTCTGTCCCTGCAACTGCACTGCTGTCTCACACTTCCAATGAAATAGTTGTTTCTTTTGTTATTTTCCTTTATTATTTCCTTTCCAAGATCTGAGGTAAATTATTCATTGTCTCTTTAACTTTGGCTGTTGAAGTCAAATAAAACTTTTTTTAAAAACAAAACACAGTAAATACCTGAGGTGTCACTCGTGATAGAATAGAATAGAATCTCCTGTCGCTCGTGTATCGCTGACATGGCTGGTTACGCCAAAAACTTTTATTAACATGGAAAATACATTATTCATGTTGCGGCATTGCATTGTAAAATGTAAACAAAAAATTTTGTTTTTCTATTCAGTTTGATACTGCTATTGGTGCAGAAATTACTCACTTCACCTTAAAGCGGTCTACATAATAAAATAGGAATGTAGCAATAAAATCAATCTTTCTTTTCAGATATTCTCATTTGTGATTGTTGTCAGATTTGAAGCATGAAGGCAATCCAATTTTACAATCCACAGCTATCTACACTTCTAAGCTGATCATTTAATCATGTAGATGTTGGCTGATGTTATATTACCAATCACCTGGTGTTCTCTAAAATGCTTGCTGCTTTCACTGTGTGTAGGAAAGCCACCTCATCCCTATCAGTGTGTCATCTGTCAAAAAATCGTCTTGCACCAGAAAGGAGCCTAGATCACCCCTCTCGGCACAGCATCAGCCCCAAATCGGTGCGATTGGATGGATCCCCCACTGAATCTGTGCCTAGTTATGCTATTGCCAGTGCAAATGTCAAATACCCTGGTTTGCATAATCGGGGCACATCTACAGAAATTAACCAGGTATTACAGTATTTCATCTCTTCTAGCATTTGAACTAATAGTTTTGAAAGAAGGAAGAATTCAAGTAGAAGGAAGAATGCTAGTAGAAATATTTGGATCTTCAGACATTGCTAAACTGAAGGATTTTGCATTCTGGTTATGTTTCCTCAAGCCTAGACATTCATTTTTCTTGTAGGTGGAACTCTACGACGCTAATAGTGAAGCTCAACGAGGTCAACGTTCCAAAAGGGTCTCTCAAATTCGTATTCGTAAGACTGTTCCCAAACCAGATAACAACCTTACTCCAATGGGACTCCCCAAACCAAAGAGGTGAGGATTCAACTCCTCTAGTCTTCATAATAAATAATGATGTGGAATCGTAGAACTGGTTTAGGATTTGTAAAAAAAAAAAAAAAATTATTACATTTGAACAGTTTGCTACAGTTCTTTTAATTGCAGTACAATTTCAAAGGGGTCAAGAACTGAGAAACCAAAATTCCCTTGATCTTTTGACAATTAGGAGGTCATTGTACTATAAAAAGATCCTGTGAGTTTCAGAAATCAAAAATTTCTTGCTAGTCTAAAAACAGCTTATATTGAAGCCAGTCTGCCAAAACGACAGGTTGTGGAATGTACAACTCTATGATGTAATAGTGTGGATAAGCTCTGCATCTGCAGAGGAAGATCAACGCCTGCTTCTACATCACTGCCTGTTTAGCCCTGCCCAACAATTTGCGCATGTACTGTAAAAAATTAGATGCAAATGCAGGTCTATGCTGAAACCAAACGATAAAGATGGTTTCGAAGACAACAAGATGCTGTGCAGTGCCAAGTTGTGGAAAAACATTTTTGCATTGCCTTCCTTCGGATCCCAACGTTAGGAAAGAGTGGATGAACTTTATTTTTAAAGAAGTTTCAGAATGCGTCAGTAAGAACTCGGTCCTTTGTTCACTTAATTTTACCGCAGATTCATTTACAAATAAGGCATAATTTGATGCAGGATTTTAAGAAAGATTGAAACTAAAAGATGATGCTGATCCGACAGTAATGTCGCAAGACTCACAACACACAAGTGTGAGTAACTGTTTTTATTACGTGGTCACTATTGCTTGATTGTTTGATATGTATGAGTATTATGCGTTTTTAACCTAAATCACAGCAGCATCCATCTGTGAAACATACACAACGGTTAGCCAATCATAGCAGTGGGCGTTTACTTCCAAGTCTACAATCCGTCACGCCTATTCAAACAGAGTGTACAGATGAGGGGGGTTAAAAACAGGACATAAAATAGCCTATTACCTCAAATTATTATGTTTTTTGATGTAAAAAATCTTGATAACATTATAAGTGAACCTCAGAGAACAGTACAAAATTAGTGCTGTCAAAATTAGCGTGTTAACGCAGGCGATTAATTTTGCGGTCACACTAGACTTTCCGTTCCATTGACTTCCATCCATACACATGCGAATGCAGCAGACCGGTGTTGTGCTGAATTTTGCACCCCTGCCAGATTATGCATCCCTTCGTTGAAATCGCTATGTGATTGCCTAATCACAACCCCTCCCCCACACCTACTACTAAACTACCAATACTAGGGGATGCATGCATAATCTGGCATGCGCTGTATCCTGTATCATTTCATATAAAAGTGCGAAATAAACTACGTGCATGCAATGTCGTGGTCAGTTAAGTCATGAAGTTACCAAAAAGGCGATTAAAGCTGCCTTAAAACTGTGCATGCATGTAATATATTATATATGAGCAGGGTTGGGAGGGTTATTTTTAAAATGTATTCTGTTACAGTTACAAATTACTTCATTAAAAAAGTATTCAGTAATGTAATTCAAGTACCACAATATAAAATTTATGTAATCTGATTATTTTTGGATTACTTCAAGTTACATATGTAAATAAAGTAAAAAAAAATCTATATCTAAGTACTTTTAACTATGACATTAAAATGAAAACTAATAAAAACTATAGTAAGAACTATTTGAAACTATAAAAAATTGCTTGTTTCACCATCCAGATATTACAGCCCATATGTATTTTTATATAAAAAGCTATGCAGACATCTAGTGGCTATACAGTTTAGTATTAGTTTTATTTTTATTATTTTTTTTATTTCTTTCTTTAACATGTACAAGTAAAAATAAATATAGTTCTACACAACATGAAAAAATTTACACCATATACATATTAGTCTATTTTAAAATAAACCTGCATGTGAAATGCTATGATCTTTCTTTATTTCATTGATTGATCCATTTTACTCTAGAAAACTTACACACAACTGCAGTCATGCACACCATGGAATTTTAAATCACTAACAAACACTAAATTTGAGCTAACATGATGAATTCCGTGCTAGTCGGACCTGCAATTGTTCAAGTTGTTTGAGTAGCCTTTGTTAAACAAGAGTCTTCATGCATAGCTTACGCTGTACAACTATGTTATTTTCTTGATTCTTTTTTAAGACAAAATAACTGAAATTGAAAAACGTTTTTCCCAGCAGGAAGCATCGTAATTAACTGTAGCAGCGTCTCATCCCGCGTTTGAGGAGAATAACTGTAGACGGGTGTTATTTGCGCACGCACCAGCAGGTGGCTCACGTGAGTCAACATGAGTGTCAACAGAACCAGGAACTACTGTATGATGAAGCAGCGCTAAATATAGCGTTATGATGTCAAAAAACTCATTTATTTAATTTTAAATGAAACAAATGTAATCCTGATAGTATTCCCACTTTTTACAAAATGTAACCGTAATCGGAATACTTTGTTTTTTGATGTAACTGTAACGGATTACAGTTACTAGATTTTTGTATCCTGATTAAGTAACGCTGTTACAAGTATTCCGTTACTCCCCTGTATATGAGTTACATTAAGAACTTGTCTCTGAAATGGTTTTCAGAACTGTCCTGGAGCAGCCCAGCACTGTCTCCCTCATCTAACCAGAGGCGGACAAAGTACTCAACTCCATTACTTGAGTGAAAGTACAGATACCGCTGGTCAAATATTACTCCATTACAAGTAACAGTTGTAAAGACAGATTTGTACTTAAGTAAAAGTACAGAAGTACTTGCTTTTAAAAGTACTTAAGTACCAAAAGTAAATTTCCTTTTTTATGTCAATGCACTGTTTTATTGTTGTATGTAATACTTGCAATATTTCTGAAGCAACTTAGAATACATTACACCTACTGAATACACTGACTAGCTTGTAGTATCTTTGAAATAAAGAGCCTTTAAAATGTTAAAAACCTATGGGGGAAAAAAACATATATATATATATATATATATAAATAAATATTTAACACCCCTACCCACCCCCACAAAAGCAGTATGGTAGTGCTCTCACACAGCTCTGACAGTGTGTGCACACATCTATGTGTAGCCATTCATCCACATTTGAACAGAGTGGACAGTGAAATCCTGTAAATACAGAGTAATAAGGAAGAAACAAAATCAAACCTGCTTTAAAACCCAGCAACACAACTGTAGCTGTATAACTTTACAACAGCAACACCGCTTTAACAAAAAAGCAAAACAGCAAGGCTTATATGACACCAAAACAAAAATTTTAAAAAATCTGTCTAATCGCTCTCGTGGTACTTGTTTTATTAGGAGATGCACAACAGTTCTTCTGTGGCTTTATAGGTAATATTTTCATGTACACAATTTAGCAAAATCAGACAATATTGTGTCTAATATATACCACAATATTAACTTCTTATTATTGAATTGTTATAAATAAATATCACATTTGCAGCTGGTCAGTGTTCAGAAAATGCTGGGAAATCACTTCATGTAGCCCTACAAGAGTGATTACTGATAAACTGTCTGAAAAAAAAGAAAAAGAAACGTTTTAGAGAAGAAAGCAATCACCCACTGACTTTCAAAGCTGCTACATAGTAACGACTTTCTACTTCGAGGACCTTGATAGAAATGTAGTGAAGTGAAAAGTACAATATTTGTCTTTCAAATAAAGTCATAAGTTCCCAGAAAAATTAATACTCAAGTAAAGTACCGATACTCAAAAAGTGTACTTAAGTAAATGTACTTAGTTACTGTCTGCCTCTGCATCTAACACACTCGATTCAACTCGTCAGCTCATTAGTAGAGACTTTAAGACCTGAAGTGGGTCAGAAAAGATAAAGAGAGTTGAGAGAAAATACGATGCGTGTCAGATCCTCATCACATTGAGCAGCGGCAGCTCTTAAAGAAATAACAGCCAAAACAACATAATAACCCCGCTGCTGTGATGGCTGTTAATCAAAGAAAAAAGAGGAATTCAATAACATTTATAGCTTTAAGCATTCATCTGTATTTAGTGTTTGATAACATTATTCAATTTCTGTATATTTCTGCTGCGGGGCACAGGTAGCTAAATATGACATTTATTATAATGGGTTTATGTTAAGATTGTTTTAAGTTCACTTAAATTAGAAGTTATTTTTAAAGTCTAATAAATGTTCAAATTGATAGCTCTTAATTATAATGTATATGCATTGAATGGCTATAATCAATGGTTAAATATTGGGGGGGACATTTTTTTATAGGGAAAACAATCAGTATTAATTGGTATCAGCGATACTGGCCTTCAGTCATAAAAAAGATGCCATTAAACAAATATTAAAAATGTACTGTCTTTATGTTGTTTGTACATTAATTTGAAGATTGAATGCGAAATTATTCCAATTTAAAAGTATATTCAAAAACTTTAATGTTGTGGGATTATTCGCAATTAATTAAAATGTGCGATTAATTAGTTAAATTTTTTGAATCTATTGACAGCACAATTTCAAAATAAAAAAACAAAGGCAGTTCATGACTCCTTTGATATATATTTTTTTAATTCAGAGGAACCATATTTTTCATAACACAAGAAGCCAATGCAAAACAGGTCTTTAGGAAACTTAATGGCTAAATTAAAAGTGCTTAAAATTGTGATACTTACAACATTGGTTAAAACATGGATTATCATAAATATTCTGTTTTGCATCCAATAAGGCTGAAGAAAAAGGAATTCAGTTTGGAGGAGATTTATACCAACAAGAATTACAAGTCTCCAACCCCTAACAGGTTTGTTTTTGCAACTTTTATTTATAATCGTGTTATTCTGGAAATCATTCTGCTGTTTCTGCCTTTCATTCACACAGAAGCCTGGAGACGATATTCGAAGAACCGAAAGAGAAGAACGGCTCTTTGGTATGCATCGGTCATCAGAAACGAAAGCGAGTTCTAGACTTCCCAGATTTCACACTGCCTCGGAAACGCAAGGCTAAAACTAACCTGGGTCCACTGCGAGTGAAGGGGCCACGAGGAAGGGCTCGTAGGGGAAGACAGGACGACGTTGACCTTGATGTATTGCTAATCGAGAAGCTCACAGAACTGGAAGACTACTTTTCTCGCCAAGGCCTGGAGGTTTAAGCTCTGCTTTTCACAAATCTATTCTTAGTTCTTGTGAACAATTGATCAGTTACCAAAAATTTCGTTTTTAATCTTTTTGCCTAATCAAGGAAAGAATTTGCGCTTCACACGCCATTGTTTACCGAACGTTTAGCAATAGAGTGAAAAAAACATTTTCATGTAGCATTTACAGTTGAGACTTAAAGCGTGTGAAGCGGACTGACACGAAAGACATTTGAGCTCTGTATGTGTGTGCGCAAATAATATAAGCACATTATAGTAAACCTTCACCTGAGCACTTTCTGACTCCTCACAATGTGACTGCTGCAACCTAGTTGTGTTTTTCTTCCATTTGAAACGCATTGCTAACTAACACGTTCCTATCTGTCATTTTCTGATGAAAAAAGGAGTGTGGGAAAAATAATTACTGATCCATTGGTTTAAGCCTTTCAAGGTCTCTGAAGCAAGGAGGTGCTCATCCTTGACTACTAATGACCTGTGAAATTGGCAGCTTAGATTTTATCATTACAGTTCCATTTTTTCCATCAGGACTAGTATATGTATTTACAGCTTTATGAATAAAAATACTAAGGCGGCCAAAAACAAGACTACGAAAAACTATTTAAAGTTTTTCTTTTCTTTTAAATAAATCCTTTAAGGTACAGTGCGGTGTTTGATCACTATATTCTTACGATGTGATATATTTATTCACTCTTCATGTCATTCCAAACCTGTATGACTTTCTTCTTCAGAATGCAAAAAGATAAAAATGTCCATACAATGAAAGTAAACGGAACCCAGCATTGTTCTGAACCCTGTTATTTGGACAAAAACAGTTGCAACATACTTCAAAATATCTTCTTTTGTGTTCCACAGAAGAAATGAAGCCATGCAGGTTTGGAATGAGATGAGGGTGAGTAAAGAATGACAGAAACTCAGTTTTATAAAAAGTCCCTCAAGTTATTTAATTTATATAGCCAAGACTACATTCTGAGACCTCGAACACGGGATAGACGAGCCATTGGGTTGTGTTTGAGAAAAATGGGAGAAAAACCACTTTTCTTTTGTTGGATGTGAAATTTCTTTTATTCATCACAAACTTTTGGATTATAGTTACTTATCCGAAACGGAGCTGTGATATGTAATACATGTTTGCCGTGAATCCATGCTTCTCTTTTGCTGGCTTGGTGAGACCCACTTTCTACTTTTCTGATCTGACATTTATTGGGTGTTATATGCAGCTAATAAAGTGATATGCTGACCAGATTAGACATATTTTAGTTTTATCATTCCATTGTGCAATATATTGCCACAACTTTATTCTCATTTGTTGAGGATGAAACCAAGGTTACATTTTGTTTTGATGTGATTATTGACATTTTTATTGCTTTGTTTTGTTTAATGGGAAACTTTTACAATCAATTATAATGTAGCCTTTGACCTTTTACCTAAGGCTTTGAAAGTCCATTATCTGCACTTGACCCCCAAAGAATAAACCTTTGCCAGACGAGCATCTCTGTGCCAGTTATGTCTGTGGGATAGAAATGTGCTTATAACTCAACCTACAGACATGTATTGTCTCTTTGAATCACTTCGAAGTGTTAGAACTGTACTCAGAAGAGCACATTTAAAAAAGGCTATTGTGTGTTTACTTAGTTATGCAGTGAAACCAGCTCTTTGATCAATTTTTTTTTAGATGGAAATATTTTCATTTGTATTGATCTTTTATTTCCGTATCACACATACAGTGTTACAGATACTGCTACTGTTGTGCTTCTCTTTGAGCTCACCAACAGACCAACACTAAGTTTTGCTTGATTGCTGTCAATGTGATTTGATATATATTTTATGAATAAAATAGTGTTAAGTAAGACTCATGCTTGGGTGGTTTACTGAAATCACAGTAATTGATCTTTTTTTAATGACGAATAATAAAAATGAATGTCAAATCAATTAAAATAAATAATGAAACAAATATAAAAACTTTGTAACAAACAAAATACATTTTCCTTTCCCCCCACCTTTATCTTATTTCTTTGTTCCGCCATGTTGATGTTCCTGAACCTGTAACGCAATTCAACAATACAATTTATCTTTGTACTTGGTACTATAGTTTTTGGATATGTAACATGATGACAGCAAAATATATATTTTTTCTTTTATGCTTTGTTTTAAATAGGATATTTGTTTATTTTCTATTTGTGACCCTGGACCACAAAACCAGTCTTAAGTCGCTTTCGGTATATTTATAGCAATAGTCAAAAATACATTGTATGGGTCAAAATTATAGTTTCTTCTTTAATGCCGAAAATCATTAGGATATTAAGTAAAGATCATGTTCCATGAAGATATTTTGTGAATTTCCTACCGTAAATATATCAAAACGTAATTTTTGAATAGTAATATGCATTGCTATGGACTTGATTAGGACAACTTTAAAGGAGATTTTCTTAATAATCTGAATTTTTTTTTTTTTTTTGCACCCTCAGATTCCAGATTTTCAAATAGCTGCATCTCCTCCAAATATTGTCCTATCCTAACAAACCATACATCAATAGAAAGCTTATTCATTGAGCTTTCATATAATGTATACATGTCAATTTAAAAAAACTGGCCCTTATGACTGGTTTTGTTGTCCAGGGTTCACATTTTATTAATTGTAAGTTCAATTTGTTTCTATTTATTGTAAAGCTAGTGCTATGTGTCAAGTGCTGTGGCAATGAATCCTCCATTCCGGTAGATGGCATCAGTGCGTGTGAAGGTGTGAAGCAGGAGGAGAACACGGGGAAACTGTAAGCGCATACCAGTGTTGCCAAGTCCGCGGTTTTCCCGCGGAATTGGGCTACTTTAAACACTGTTGCCGCGGGTTGAAGCGACTCCAATAACATTATATTTATCACCTGGAATGCTTATTTAAGCAGGGGAACCCCACCAAAAAACGTATTTTACCCACCGGAACGCGATTGGGCTAGTTTTGAGTAGCGATAGGGCGGGTTTTCTTGTGAAAACCTGGCAACCCTGCATTCAAGCATCATGGCAGCACTCGCACGCAGAGAGTTTATTATCCACCTGTCGGGGACGGGAAAGAGCAGGTAATTGTATCATGTTATTTTGCGTTTTTGTGAATGAATCTAAATTACTGTAGACCTTCGGAGGCTATTGCTAACAACTAACAACTACACGCTTCATTATCCCGGCGAACCCGTCAAGACAGGATAAAGTGACGGATCCTGAGACCTAACGTTAGTTGATCTCGGAGCCTAGTTACAGAAATATTATGGAGTGAAAACCGTATAACTGCTCTTACAGAGTTGCGTCAGCTCAAGTATTGACAGGGTGCCCGCGGGTCCTTAAAAACTCTTTTAAAAAACTTAAATTACGTTTTCCTAATAAAAGGTCTTAAAAGGTCTTACAATGTCTTTAAGATTCGATGGGTCTTCAATATTTCTGGGCACATTACCGCTAAAACATCTTCAGTCTGACAGATATAATGAGTGTTAACCATCACTGGACAGACCGCAGATTTGTTTTCTTCCCCCGCGGTAGTTACTGCGTCATCAGGCAGAATCGCAGCAGCAGAATACAGGGTTGAACTGCCTTCTTTATTTATATATATTCTCAATAATAACAATATAGTTAGAGCTACAGCTGACCAGCCTTCTAGCTCGTTTAAAATGTTTGTTTTTTTTACTTGCCCGACCGGACAAATAACCTAAAATGAAAACTTAAGTGACAAAAAATAACCAGCGAAGCATCAAAACGCGAGAATGATTCTTCTGATTTTATTACATTGTGTTAAACAGCATGGATTTCTGGTATTAAGATCGCGCAGTCTGCCTCTTTGCGAGAGACTTCAAAACAAATGAGCTTGACCGCACACATAAAGAAACTCCGATGAAACACACTGAGGTAAAAATTCAAAATGTTCAGTTTTTTTTCATGAAATAGTTAAGTAACATACCATGAAAAGGGGGCTATTTTGCTGAATGTTCTCACGATTGCAAATGTTACGTTGACTTCAGTTAAATAAACAAGTAGTCAAATAGTTACTAAGCTACTTACATTTTAGACACAGTATTTACTGTTTTGTTCTATTTCACCAACGAAAATACAGGTGCATCTCAATAAATTAGAATGTCGTGGAAAAGTTCATTTATTTCAGTAATTCAACTCACTGGGCGATGTTTTGTTACTGAATGATTCAGCGTTTTGAACAAATCTGTTGAATGAATGACTCAATGACTCACTCATTAAGTGACTTACCGCCACCCACTGGTGGTTTAGTATGTTAAAACGTGTGCATTCCCCCCAACATTTCTTATTTGTATATTCATAAATGCAGTGGTGGACAAAGTACACAAATCAAGTACTTGAGTGAAAGTACAGATCCGTATATTAAAATATTACTCCAGTAAAAGTACTCAGTTTTTGGAGTGAAAGTTTAAAAGTACTTGAATTTTTATGTACTTAAGTAAAAAGTACCGATAGATGAATGTTTATTTTGCAGTTTTATATAGGCTACTTTTATCATTTAATTTTATATTAACATATATATTTTTATAATCCTACTGCTCAAAATACCTGGGATTTTCCCAAAATAACCAGTAAGGAAATAATTAATATAATAAAGAAAATAATTTAGATTTTCGTAATGATTTTTTTCTTCTCAAACCTTGTCTGTGGTGTAAAAACACCCCTGGCCAAATGCCCCCAGAGGGCATCACTTCCCACTGTGATAAATACTGTAGTTACCTTACCATGTTCTGAACATCACATCCTTTCTGTTTCCCTCAGATGTAATCTATCTAGGTGGTTGAATAAAAATACTTGCGCTTTATTTAAAAAAAATTACCTCAATTTAGCACCAGCAAGCTCGTTAGCTAGACAGTTAGCATCAGCTAACATTATTGACTTATTTTCAGCATGGTTATGAATAAACATTTATATTAGTCTACTCAGCTAGTTGATCCAGATGCATAGTAACTTAGGCTACGTGTGCTGACAAACAATATAAAAACAGACGTCACATAGGGCTAAATGCATAGCATTTTAGTAAAACTGCTAACTTTACAGCAGCGAGGAAGATGAACGTGCATGGGTTATTTTATTTAATCCGTGTTATTTAAAAACAAATTTGACCTAAAACATAGAGACTCTTATGTTGATGTGTCTGCATTCAAGCATTTCAGTGGGCTTAAACAGATTTAGTTTACAGCAGATTTAGTTCACAAACAACTGACAGCTTTGACCTAAATATGATTTTCAGTTACTATAATTAATACTAAATTTCGACATTAACTTACTTTTAACAGCATCAGACGCGTGCGCGCTCACAAGATCTCCCGGTTCTTACTTGTGAATTCAGTTCACTGAAGACTCGCACTAAACGGATCATTGGAATCAGTGAGTTGTCGACTCGAGAACAGCTGCAAGGATCATTCCAATTCGTGAATGAATCATTTGGTGCGATTTGTGAACCGATTTAAAAGTTTCATTAAAAAGAAAACAACTATAACAGGTTGTTTTTGACCTATGAATGCTAATTCTTTACAGCGAAAAAAAGTCAACCGGTTTATCTTTTAACATCGGATGTTTGGTTTGTAAGTGACGAATCAGTTTCACAGGTTTCAAACTGTCGTTTGCAAGCACCTCTGAACATACAACACACTGTGGACGTGGTTCGTTATTAATTGTGATGCACGTGAATCCGTATTTTATGTACTGTTAGTGTTCATCATACTTCCGTCGCTTTGATGCACACAGGCCTTTGGTTTTTGCAGTTAACGTTAATCAGTGTTGCCAGATTGGAAATGTCCAAGTATCGTATCAGAAGCTCAAAATTATCGTATTTGGAAGAAAATGATCATACACGAGTAAAAACGTACAGAATACAGCTATTTATCTACTAGACTAAAACAACAACTTTTTGACACAACCTTCAAATTACCACAATAAATAAATAATTATGCTAGGGCCCTATGATTTTTTTTTTTGTCCCAAAATTCCATTTATTTTTTTCATTCCAAATTAAAAAAAATTTGGATTCAGTTTTTTTCCATTTCAATTTTTTTAATTAAAATTGGTTAAATTAAATTTTATTAATCGAAAGCACATCTAATTAAATAATGAAACGTATACAATTCAACATCAAATCTATTAAAAAGAATGTTTTATTTTTCCCAAAATTCCATTTATTTTTTTCATTCCAAATTAAAAAAAATTTGGATTCAGTTTTTTTCCATTTCAATTTTTTTAATTAAAATTGGTTAAATTAAATTTTATTAATCGAAAGCACAGCTAATTAAATAATGAAACGTATACAATTCAACATCAAATCTATTAAAAAAGTTTATCAAAAATTACGTTTAGGGTCTTATGAAATATTCTGTTTTTTCACCTTGTTTATTGTTACTAAATTCTGTGTTTTAATATGTCTAATTATTTGAATGCATAAAAACTACTTTTATTTATAGCCTTATGGACCCTTAGTAGCAACACCCTGTTAAGTAGGTATCCAGAGGATTTACAATTAAAATTAAAACATGGAAAAAAATATTGTGATTATTCCTTAATAATTTTAGTAGTAGTTGTACGTACATTCTACTGAACAATAGTAATACATTTCTGGCAGAAACGATATATTTTTTACTCTCAGAGCAGTTCTGGGGATGTTGTTCATGTATTTATGACCTATTTAGCTTCAGTATGTGTGTAGTAAACAAAACCGCGTGACATTCATTCAAACCATAGACTAAGATTCAGACAGACACAGAACATGCAGGATTTATATTTAAATAGCCTTTTTGCGGCTTAATATTTACAGATACTAGTCCATATCACGATTTAAGTGTAATGACCTTCCTTGGATTAATTCATCCAAACTTTGACAAATTCCGTGACATTCCGCATTATACAGTAAATTCCATTGACTGGATTCCACAATTCCATCCGTGTTTTCTGCATCGCGGAAGTCATAGGGCCATAGGCGTACCTTGTGGGAAGGTCCAAACTCCACCTGAGTTGCTGTCAGCAGAATCCTGCCTGTTACCAGATGTTGAGGGTCCTGAGGTGTGCACCAACCCATTATGCATAAAAACTACTTTTATTTATAGCCTTATGAAATGTTTTTTTCTTTAGAAATTCTGCGTTGTGTATTTAAATTTTTCTGGTTATCTGGTAAGGCATAACACATTAATTTAATTTATCTTTTAATTAATGAAAATTAAACAAATTAGCCTTATGGACCCTTAGTAGCAACACCCTGTTAAGTAGGTATCCAGAGGATTTACAATTAAAATTAAAACATGGAAAAAAATATTGTGATTATTCCTTAATAATTTTAGTAGTAGTTGTACGTACATTCTACTGAACAATAGTAATACATTTCTGGCAGAAACTATATATTTTTTACTCTCAGAGCAGTTCTGGGGATGTTGTTCATGTATTTATGACCTATTTAGCTTCAGTATGTGTGTAGTAAACAAAACCGCGTGACATTCATTCAGACCATAGACTATGATTCAGACAGACACAGAACATGCAGGATTTATATTTAAATAGCCTTTTTGCGGCTTAATATTTACAGATACTAGTCCATATCACGATTTAAGTGTAATGACCTTCCTTGGATTAATTCATCCAAACTTTGACAAATTCCGTGACATTCCGCATTATACAGTAAATTCCATTGACTGGATTCCACAATTCCATCCGTGTTTTCTGCATCGCGGAAGTCATAGGGCCATAGGCGTACCTTGTGGGAAGGTCCAAACTCCACCTGAGTTGCTGTCATCAGAATCCTGCGTGTTGCCAGATGTTGAGGGTCCTGAGGTGTGCACCAACCCATTTAGAGCATCTGTAATGAGCCGATTTCATGGCTTTGTTTGGATGAGGTTGACTTTGGAAAAAACCCTTTCTGAAATTATCGTACATTATGGGATTTTTTTCATTATTGATCGTACAGAGGTCAAAATTATCGTACAAATACGATAATTATCGTACGTCTGGCAACACTGACGTTAATCCTCTCTGTGTGGAGATCCCCGTTGACGTGGAGGGTTCGTGGTCAGTTTGAAGTCATAATGCTTCAGACGGGCACTCCTCTTCCTTTTTTTTTTGTCAGACGGTTCACCCGTTTTACTTTCACTGGTATTAATCTTAAAAAGCCACCGGTACATTTTATTTTTTACGTTACTTACTTTTTCTTGAACTCGATCGCACCAACTCTGCTCTAACAGCTGCCTGATAATTAGCTGCGGGGCTAATCAGATTGCCCCCTAGACTGTCAGTGGAAATGTTCTTTGATAATGTAAATGTTCTTTGCTCTCCTTCTGTACAATAAAAGTGTTATTGTAAGTCGCCTGTTCACATTAACTTTCAATGTTAAATTCACATTAAATATAAAGTCAGTCGTATTAAAAAGATGTTATGGCATGACACTCATATCTGTTAATTACGTAAACAGACAGGTTTTTATGCATAGTTTATAGACTACATTATTAGGTAACTTTGACCCTCGATCAATATCTATAAATGTGAGAATCAAGATATTTCATGATATAGTTCATGCGTTTGGGAATGTTTCGAATAAACAGGAAAAAATAAATAAAACACGTACTGTTGTGGCTGCTGTGTGTCACATGACGACTCCCCCCCCCAACTCGTGCCCCCTCAAAAATAATGAGTGCATGACACACCTGAGTACAGTAACGAAGTAAAACTACTTCGTAACTGTCCACCACTGCATAAATGTAACATATAACATTATTTATTGCAGTTGTAATTTTGCAGTGTAAATGATTTAATCTGACTGGTAACAGCCCTATGGCTTATATTTAATTTGTTGATAAATTGTAATAATTTGTCATAAAAGATGATGCATACATTTAAAAAGGCAAAAAAATAGGCCTTTGTAAAGGTAAATAAAAATATGCAGATTTAAGCTGATAGAACACTGATGAAAATATTGCTTCAGAATAAATAGTTTACACCACCAAAAATCTTGGTGATGCCGTACTTTTGTGGGGATATTTTCTGTGAATTGTCTGCTGATATGAAAAGTTCACTATATATCGTAGTAATAAATATCATTGATGTGATGATATTTTGTTTTCTTTTACATGAAACACATTAAATATTACATAAGCTGGCCCATATGATTTCTTGTCTTTTAACATTACTATGAGGCCCAGTTACTATAATAATAGTAACTGGGTTACTATATATACTATACTATAATAATAGTAAAAACGTTGTGACTGCTACATAAATGTCTGCATTAGCGAACTTAACGAATTTCAAGATGAGATTAATTCATTTATTTCTTTTAGTAATGATTCATTACTGCAAATAGCGACATTCTTTGTCAAATTTTCAATTTCAAAATGGAGACACCTAGAAATGCACGTGTTGGTTATGTAGTTCTTCAGTATCGTAATTTTGTGGGGATATTTTCTATGAATTGTCTGCTGATATGAAAAGTTCACTATATATCGTAGTAATAAATATCATTTATGTGATGATATTTTGTTTTCTTTTACATGAAACACATTAAATATTACATAAGCTGGCCCATATGATTTCTTGTCTTTTAACATTACTATGAGGCCCAGTTACTATAATAATAGTAACTGGGTTACTATATATACTATACTATAATAATAGTAAAAACGTTGTGACTGCTACATAAATGTCTGCATTAGCGAACTTAACGAATTTCAAGATGAGATTAATTCATTTATTTCTTTTAGTAATGATTCATTACTGCAAATAGCGACATTCTTTGTCAAATTTTCAATTTCAAAATGGAGACACCTAGAAATGCACGTGTTGGTTATGTAGTTCTTCAGTATTTGAAACTGATGTGAATTGTCTTGTATGCAGTTTCCTGCAGCACCGTGCTGTCGGTCTCGGATGGAGTCATCAGAGGTTATTTTCAAAAGGTCAGTCACACTTTCTAAATATTTTATCCCTGTTAAATTGTCCCACAGTCGTTTTATGGGTCACTGCACAGTTTCGTATTTTTCACAAACTTGCAAAACGTTTAGGGTTTGTCCCTAAACTTAAATTAAACTTGAATCAACCTGAAAGTCTTTATTGGAGAATGTAATACTGCAGTTCATCATAATAGCCGTTAGGTGGCACCGCTACATCACTGAGTGTTTATGTAGATTTATATACACTAGTTATTTCTATCTTTTGCTGTAGTGTGTCAGTAGGAAATATCAGTTTACATTTCCAATCATTGCTTTTGCCATTAATTATAATCGTCCAGTGAGATTTTTGAATGCACTAGGAGTCTGACAACAGAGATCTAATGATGTGAATTGTCTTGTATGCAGTTTCCTGCAGCACCGTGCTGTCGGTCTCGGATGGAGTCATCAGAGGTTATTTTCAAAAGGTCAGTCACACTTTCTAAATATTTTATCCCTGTTAAATTGTCCCACAGTCGTTTTTATGGGTCACTGCACAGTTTCGTATTTTTCACAAACTTGCAAAACGTTTAGGGTTTGTCCCTAAACTTAAATTAAACTTGAATCAACCTGAAAGTCTTTATTGGAGAATGTAATACTGCAGTTCATCATAATAGCCGTTAGGTGGCACCGCTACATCACTGAGTGTTTATGTAGATTTATATACACTAGTTATTTCTATCTTTTGCTGTAGTGTGTCAGTAGGAAATATCAGTTTACATTTCCAATCATTGCTTTTGCCATTAATTATAATCGTCCAGTGAGATTTTTGAATGCACTAGGAGTCTGACAACAGAGATCTGATCTCGCCATCATCCAGTCTGTCTGAATTGACATGAAGAAACAGAACAAACTGAGACAGACTAAATCCAGAAGAATCGTGGCAACGTCTCCAAGATGCTTCAAGACTGGATGATAGTGAGATCAGATCTCTGTTGTCAGACACTTTGTGTACAGAAAAATCTCACTGGATTATTACAATGAATGACAAAAGGAATGTTTGGAAATGTAAACCATTTCCTACTGACAATAATAATAGAAAAAAGATAATAATAATAAATAATATAAAAAATAATAAATACCCTGTTACAATAATTCACTTATATTGTTTATTTTTTATTATTTACACCTAATTGAACCTGGCAGGTGTGCTTCAGTTTGAACAGTGACTTTCTTATGTGTATTTGCTATTGATCTATAAATACCTTCCTTAAATTGACTGTCACAAACATGTAATAGACACATTTGTGACCCTGGACCACAAAACCAGTCTTAAGTTGCTGGGGTATATTTGTAGCAATAGCCAAAAATACATTGTAAAGTAAAGATCATGTACCATGAAGATATTTTGTAAATTTCCTACTGTAAATATATTAAAACTTCATTTTTGATTAGTAATATGCATTGCTAAGAATTTCATTTGGACAACTTTAAAGACGATTTTCTCAATATTTAGATTTTTGTGCACCCTCAAGATTCCAGATTTTCAAATAGTTGTATCTCGGCCACATATTGTCCTATCCCAACAAACCATACATCAATGGAAAGCTTATTATTATTATTATACATTTTCACATTTATGGTTGTATGGTTTTTTCTTTTTTTCTCTTAGGTTTTCCTGGACTACAGGCCTATATACGACCCCTTCCTCTTCTTTTAGCTACAGGTGGGGGTTATGTAGGATATGATCAATATGGGCGATACAAAGATCGGCAGCTGGAGAAGCTTGGCATTGAAGTGCCACCACGGATTGCCAGTGAAATTCAGGTAAGGTCAAACTCAGAATATAGTATTATTTGCGTGTAAAATTTCCAGACAAATTAACACATGGACCTGTTGCAAAGCATTGCCATTGCAAATGCATTGTCTGTCACATCCACCACTTTCCCCACATTCTAATTTCAGCACAGTAGGTTGTGTGCCATGAACTATGCAAAAATGTAAGTTCCCTGATTCTGTGAAAACTGATATCCCAAACACTGAAACCATTTTTTGTACTCGTGTGGCTTAGGGATGGGTCATGATTTTCGAATATTCGATTAGTTGATTTATTAATAGAATATCGAATAGGCTGTGTGAGTTTGTTTGTTTTTGTTTTTTTTAGACAATTACTCTCCATGTTTTCGGTGCTGATGTGGTGGTGACGCGTTCATGTAAGCAGAGGGTGGCGCTGCCAATAGTGCACCTAAAAGCTGTCAAAGACAACAGAACACCACATTGTCTCACGCGCGCACTGCAGATTTGTGTCAGGATTTAACCGACAAATCTTTTTCTCAGCGGCTGATTTCCTTTATTCTAGCAGCGGCCCGCCTACGACAAAACGAGCTCGGATCGAAGGTAGATACACACAACTACACCAAGTGTGTACCTGGCGCACCTACTTTCAGCCGAGATTGGCCCATAGAGAAAAAGCCGTTGTTCTGACGATTTGTGCTACCCTGTCAGATTTTGCTACCTCCCATTAAAACAAATGGAAGCATAATTCGATAGTGAAAGTGCTACTTATCAGATTTAGCTTTATATTAATAAGGTGTGAGGCTTTATTAACATGTACACCTACCCCAACCCTAAACCTTCCCTTACAGTAGGATAAATACAGTGTTGGGTAGCATAATCTGATAGATAGCATTATTTGTCAGAACACCATCTGTCAGCCAGAAGTGTTTTGTAGAGTCGGCATGGCTCTGGCCCATTATCTTCTACCTATCACATTATGTTACCAACACTGTATTTATCCTACTGTAAGGGTAGGTTTAGGGTTGGGGAAGGTGTACATGTTACCTTATTAATATCATGCTGGAAGCAAAATCTGATTGGTAGCACTTTTCGCTATCGAATTATGCTACCATCTGTTTTAATGGGAGGTAGCAAAATCTGATAGGGTAGCACAAATAGTCAGAAAACTGAAATCGGCCCGAATGTGCTTCTATCTGGGTGTTCTCTGCGGCCGGACTAAAATTGTGAACAGATTGCGCTCCCATATTCATCCCGAACATGTGGACATGCTAATAAAAATATGAGATACACTCTTAAAAATAAAGGTGCTTCAAAAGGTTCTTCAAGCGATGCCATAGAAGAACCATTTTTGGTTCCACAAAGAACCATTCAGTCAAAGGTTCTTTAAAGAACCATCTCTTTCTTGCGTTTTTGTAATCTGAAGAACCTTCTTTCGCCACAAAGAACCTTTTGTGAAACAGAAAGGTTCTTCAGATGTTAAAGGTTTTTTATGGAACCACTAAGACAAAAAGGTTCTTCTATGGCATCGTGAAGCACATTTATTTTTAAGAGTGTAGGTTATTGTTATGAAGACAGACGTTAAAATTAATGTTCACATAAGTGCCGTCATTCAGGCTGTTCACAATGTTTTAACGCATTTAGACCATCATTATAGTGGTGAGATTCATGGATGAATTAATCAAACTTTTGATTTTCTTTTTAAATTGCTATTAATGTTCATACTCATTTTTGAAATGGAAATGTCCTAGCCTTATGAGCAGTGTAAGCTAATCGACGGACTGTTCAGTTCAATTCAAGTTTATTTGTATAGCGCTGTTCATGATACAAATCGTTGCAAAGCAACTTTACAGAAAATTAAGTTTCTACAATATTTAGTGGTAGCTTATCAGTGGTGACTGTCAGTTAATAAACATATGGCAGAAATGTACGGAAAATCAATTAAAGATTTAATCAAACAGACGATGAACACTATTAACAGCAATTATTATATGATGCAATCAAATTTATAGCAAAATGTGGTAGTTCTGTATGTTGTTTCAGGGTTGGCATCATCTGAGGTCCTCTGAGGGGTTGGCATCATCTCTTCTCAGGTGTTCTGGATCCAGACTGAAGCTTGTATAAATCCTAGTTACAGAGAAACAAATAGAGACATAATTAGCGTAGCTGCTGTTCCAACCAAGCAAAATTTTTTTGTTTAACTCAAACTAAAGAATAATAATGCACATTTATATTTATAAGTGCCGTCATTAAGTTATATTATATTAATATGTTTCAGCACATTACAATCATTATATGGCTTGAGTTAAGATAGCCTATTCCCTAATGAATTAAACAGTTTTTTAACATACAGACTGAAAGCGTGAATGATCTCTGTCCGTTTTATGGGTGTGTAGCCTATAAATGTGGGGGAGGGGTGGATTTTTTAATAATATTCAAATAATACCAAAGACTATCCACCTTATTTTTCCCGTAAGAACGGCCGCAGCCATTTGTAAATGTAATGTGTCTGGCTTCCGGTTTCATCCACTTCCAACTATTTTTAGCTGCACAAAACAGCTCGTTTTGCGGCTTAATATTTCAAACTGGTGTGTCTTATCATATTATTTTAATGTATTATCTTAATTATGAACACTTCGTTATTTCCCTACAGCGGCTAATGAACCGGAAGTCTCGCACATTGACAGAAAACGGCTTACTCCTGCGTTGAAAAATAAGGTGGATAGAATCATATGCTGTGTCCCAATTCGCATACTATCCATCCTAAATAGTATTCGAAAATAGAATTAGTATGTCCCAAATCATAGTATGTAGGGCTGTGTAATTAATCGCATGCGATTACTTTTTTTTTACTACACAGAGCCGTAGTTCACTGACAAGCTAGGCAATATCGCGTTCATAATCACAGATGAATCGCATTCGATTATGAACGCAATATTGCCTAATTGTAGGCTTCGAAAAGATACCACAATCCTGCACAGAACGGCTCAACGGCTCTGTGAGAACCTACAGTATGGTGAATGACGTCAAGTTGACCGTTTCAAGATGGCGGCCGCATCTACGTGTCTGGAGCCGTCGAATGGGGCATCTATACATATCTATGGATAGAATACCCAAGACGTGTCACTCGTATAGTTTTGAATGGGGAAAAATGCAATGCTCAATATGGCCGCTCTATTGAACGAAGCACCGCCTTCTGAGCAAAAGAGCCAATCCTTAATCGGTAGTCAGCACGTCACTGCAGCTGCCGTTAGAAGTCCCGGTTGCTACAGAAACAGTCAGCGCTCTGAGACGTGTGCCTAGGACTGCGCATGCGCACTGGCTGATCTAGCCTGAGAAATAAGCTTTTTATAACGCTATTTTAGCAAAAGAAACAACATTTATGATACAGTTGTTGTCAGATTTCATTGGTGATTTCAAATATTAAATTTAATTGCAAGCTTGGTGACCAGTTTTGGAGAATTTGATGTTTCCCCATTCAAAGAGATAGGAGCTGCACTTGCATACTCGAGAAGCGTTTCAAAGATGGCTGCCGAGTGACATGACTTGCCTTAAAGGGACTTTGATAATACCCAGCAATTTTCGAATATTATTTTTGCTTGAAATGCCCATCCCAAGTATGGTTACATTGGGACACTGATGGTATGGCTGTGTTAAATGTATTCAATGTCTCTGGATACGGAGATACTCTTTGTAGTCCATGTTCAAAAGTGTGTGTGTACATGCTAATCTTTTGAAAAGCATATTACAAGAATGAGAATTTATGCTAATATATATATTTATATGTATATATACAGTGGTGTGAAAAAGTGTTGGCCCCCTTCCTGATATCTTATTTTTTTGCATGTTTGTCACACTTTAATGTTTCAGATCATCGAACAAATTTAAATATTACACAAAGATGATGCAAGTAAATACAAAATGCAGTTTTTAAATGATGATTTCATTTATTAAGGGAAAAAAGCTGTCCAAACCTACGTGGCCCTACGTGAAAAATTAATTGCCCCCTCCTGTTAAATCATGAAAGAACTGTAATTAACCACATTATTTTAGAAAGCGGAGTTAAATTTCACTAGCCACACCCAGGCCTGATTACTGCCAGACCTGTTGAATAAAGAAATCACTTAAATAGAACCTGTCTGACAAAGTGAAGCATGCTTAAATAGCAACACATTATGCTGCGATCTAAAGAAACGGCTCAACGGCTCTGTGAGAACCTACAGTATGGTGAATGACGTCAAGTTGACCGTTTCAAGATGGCGGCCGCATCTACGTGTCTGGAGCCGTCGAATGGGGCATCTATACATATCTATGGATAGAATACCCAAGACGTGTCACTCGTATAGTTTTGAATGGGGAAAAATGCAATGCTCAATATGGCCGCTCTATTGAACGAAGCACCGCCTTCTGAGCAAAAGAGCCAATCCCTAATCGGTAGTCAGCACGTCAAATATTGCCTAATTGTAGGCTTCGAAAAGATACCACAATCCTGCACAGAACGGCTCAACGGCTCTGTGAGAACCTACAGTATGGTGAATGACGTCAAGTTGACCGTTTCAAGATGGCGGCCGCATCTACGTGTCTGGAGCCGTCGAATGGGGCATCTATACATATCTATGGATAGAATACCCAAGACGTGTCACTCGTATAGTTTTGAATGGGGAAAAATGCAATGCTCAATATGGCCGCTCTATTGAACGAAGCACCGCCTTCTGAGCAAAAGAGCCAATCCCTAATCGGTAGTCAGCACGTCACTGCAGCTGCCGTTAGAAGTCCCGGTTGCTACAGAAACAGTCAGCGCTCTGAGACGTGTGCCTAGGACTGCGCATGCGCACTGGCTGATCTAGCCTGAGAAATAAGCTTTTTATAACGCTATTTTAGCAAAAGAAACAACATTTATGATACAGTTGTTGTCAGATTTCATTGGTGATTTCAAATATTAAATTTAATTGTAAGCTTGGTGACCAGTTTTGGAGAATTTGATGTTTCCCCATTCAAAGAGATAGGAGCTGCACTTGCATACTCGAGAAGCGTTTCAAAGATGGCCGCCGAGTGACATGACTTGCCTTAAAGGGACTTTGATAATACCCAGCAATTTTCGAATATTATTTTTGCTTGAAATGCCCATCCCAAGTATGGTTACATTGGGACACTGATGGTATGGCTGTGTTAAATGTATTCAATGTCTCTGGATATGGAGATACTCTTTGTAGTCCATGTTCAAAAGTGTGTGTGTACATGCTAATCTTTTGAAAAGCATATTACAAGAATGAGAATTTATGCTAATATATATATTTATATGTATATATACAGTGGTGTGAAAAAGTGTTGGCCCCCTTCCTGATATCTTATTTTTTTGCATGTTTGTCACACTTTGTTGTTGCTGCAAAGCGTGGCACAACCAGTTATAAGATTTAGGGGGCAATTACTTTTTCACGTAGGGCCAGGCAGGTTTGGACAGCTTTTTTCCCTTGATAAAATAAATAATGATTTAAAAACTGCATTTTGTATTTACTTGCATTATCTTTGTGTAATATTAAAATTAGTTTGATGATCTGAATCTTTTAAGTGTGACAAATATGCAAAAAATTAAAAAAACAGGAAGGAGGCCAACACTTTTTCACACCACTGTATATACATTCAGAATTCAGAAAATATTCAGACCCCCTTCACTTTTTTTCAATTTTATGTTGCAGCCCGATACTACAATTGTTTAAATTAATTTTTTACCTCATTAATCTACACTCCGTACCTCATAATGACAAAGTGAAAACAGAATTTGAGAAATGTCTGTAAATTTATTAAAAAGAAAAAACACATTATAATATCACAATTACATAAGTATTCAGACCCACTCAGTACTTAGTTGAAACACTTTTGGCAGCAATGACAGCCTCGAGTCTTGTTGGGTATGACGCAACAAGCTTTGCACACCTGGATTTGGGGATTTTCTGCCATTCTTCTTTACAAATCCTCTCAAGCTCGGGTCAGTTTGGATGGGGACCATCAGTGGACAGCCATTTTCAGGTCTCTCCGAAGTCTCTTATGCTCACCAAGGCGGCATTTATAAAATACAATAAAATAGTCATATTTTGAAATATTATTACAATTTAAAATAACAGTTTTTTTAAATAATATATTATTTTATAATTATAATTCTGATACTCTTTCATTATGATGCCAAGTCAGTTCACTAAATCATTTTTATAATTATAATAAAGCAGTCTTCAATATGTTTTGACGCAAAACTAAAAATTGCTAATGTCTAACATGAATTTTTAATTACTATTTTTGGCATTGTTTCTGTTTCAGAAGTGGCATGGTAGCCCTTTTGTGAATTTCTTTCTTGCTTATTCTACACATAAAATAGTTTGAAAACCTGATGAAGAAAAAAATTCAAGCCCACAACACAAATATACAACCACTTAAATAATAAAAAAAGACTTAAGGAAATCTTCACACTCACTTGTACAGAGTGACACAATAAGAGGTCTGTCGATCTTCTTAAAGGACTACACTCCACTCACTGTCTTTGTACTAGGATCCGCTCAGATATGACGTGTGTGTGATGTGATGTCATCACTAAATATTAACCAGACCAATGAGTGAAAGGGCTTACTTCCTATTTGATGACTGTCAAAGAGCCCATCCCACTCCATAAACACTCAACTGTAGACAGCTATAGCATGTGTATTCAGTAGACACAGAGAAATAAATATAACTGACAGGACCAAGGGCTTGTGATTAAAGTCATTAAGGAAATAATCACTGTACTTTTGCCACAATAATTTTCACAGAGCGATTGCTTTTGTGTTATGACAACTATTGCAACATACTGTGACTCATAACTTTTTGGGGGCGGAGAGGTTTTGGTGAATTGATATTACTTTTGGGAATTGGTTTGTAAAGATGCAGCACAGGCTGGGCTAGATGATGCATTTTAAAAAAAGAATCTAGCAAGAGAATCTAGAACTAGGGCTGGGTAAAAAAAATATCGATTTATCGATTTTAATCGATTCTAATTTTTTTTGGGATAGGCTCTTTGACAGTCATCAAATAGGAAGTAAGCCCTTTCACTCATTGGTCTGGTTAATATTTAGTGATGACATCACATCACACACACGTCATATCTGAGCGGATCCTTGTACAAAGACAGTGAGTGGAGTGTAGTCCTTTAAGAAGATCGACAGACCTCTTATTGTGTCACTCTGTACAAGTGAGTGTGAAGATTTCCTTTGTAAGTCTTTTTTTATTATTTAAGTGGTTGTATATTTGTGTTGTGGGCTTGAATTTTTTTCTTCATCAGGTTTTCAAACTATTTTATGTGTAGAATAAGCAAGAAAGAAATTCACAAAAGGGCTACCATGCCACTTCTGAAACAGAAACAATGTCAAAAGCATCTTACTTGGGCTAAGGAGAAAAAGAACTGAACTGTTGCTCAGGGGTCCAAAGTTCTCTTTTCAGATAAAAGTAAATTTTGCATTTCATTTGGAAATCAAGGTCTGGACTCTGAAGGAAGACTGGAGAGGCACAGAATCCAAGCTGCTTGAAGTCCAGTGTGAAGTTTCCAAAGTCAATGATGATTTGGGGTGACGTGACGTCTGCTGGTTTTGGTCCATTGTGTTTTATAAAGTTTAAAGTCAATGCAGCCGTCTACCAGGAGATTTTGGAGCACTTTATGCTTTCATCTGCTGACAAGCTTTGTGGAGATGCTTATTTCTTTTTTTTGGCCACAGTGCCAAAACCACTTCCAAGTGGTTTGCTGACCATGATATTACTGTGCTTGATTGGCCAGCCAACATGCCTGATCTGAACCCCATATGGAATCTATGGGATATTTTCAAGAGAAAGATGAGAAAGTCGATTCAACAATACAGACGAGCTGAAGGGCGCTATTAAAGAAACCTGGGCTTCAAGGCTGATCACTTCCATGCCACACTTCACTGATGCTGTAATTTGTGCTAAAGGAGCCCCGACTAAGTATTGAGTGTTTTACAAATCCTTTTTTTTTTGATCTTAGGAAATATTCTATTATTTTGAGATACTGGATTTTTGGCTTTCGTGAGCTGTAAGTTCTAATCATCAAATTTAAACCAAAAAAACTTTTGAAATATTTTACTTTACATGTAATGAATCTAGAATATATTAATCATATTTAACTTTTTTAAATAAGTTACAAAAAAAGAACTTTTTCACAATATTCACATTTTTTTGAGATCTGTATATATTGATACGAATGAAAATAAAATTCATATAAATTGGTATATGCACTCATAGATTTTCTTACACATTGTTGCTGTACTAAAATGTTTTCTAGAACATGCAAAAATGTATATTCTTAAAATAACAAGTTAAAGTAAATGCTCAGTTTTTTTTGATGCGGTGGACTTTGTAGTCAAAGGGATTTTGAGATCAGAAATAATTTGTCATAACAGTCGGGAGCTCATTGCTCTTTATCCTTCAGTTGAGAAAGAGATGAGAGAGAGAGAGGGGGAATGGGGTCATAGATGGAATTCAGAATCTACTGAGCACATGCTGACAGGATTGTCTGTTTACAAACCCCTCCCTCTCCTCCTCCTTTTCATATTGCCACCTTCCCAGCAGCACCAGGCCTTGAATTCAGCAGCGGCTTAGAAGAGAAGGTGGACTCATCCTCCGGTTGACCAATCGCAGTTAAGCATCCCACATGTGACGAGCAATGAGGGCTGGTCTTTAAGCTTTGCAGCGGAAAACCACCGGGCCAGACAGACGGAGTGAGCGTGAGAGAGAGCTAAAGCCTGCCATACGCACTAATCCCTCCGCAGTGATCATGTGTCAGGGGAGTCTGAAGCAGCAGAAGCAGAAGGGGCCGGTGCGGAGCACTGTGGGGAAATGGTGAGATGCCGCAGGTCTTTGCACAGCTCTCCCTGTTGCTACAATCTCCACAGAGTCAGGGTTGATGTGCGGCGTTTCCGTCCGCCGGGCTCCTCAGCGGGAGCGACAGGGGAGCCCGCACACGGCGCCAACGACGCCGGCCCGGGGGGCCCGGCTCAGCTCAGCCACCGGAGCCGATTCAGGTACCGGCAAGGAGTGTGTGAGATGCTAGGATGTAGTTCAGGCTGAGAATATGTGTGGATGACGGGTGAATTTTGCTGGTCGCATCTAGAACAGTTGTTGTCGGCGCACTCCGAGTCAGAGAGGACAATTGAAGGATCAGCAGAGCTGGAAAGTGGGCAAGCGAGAGGGATTATGGAGACCTTGCATGAACTGGGCCACCCTGCAGAGGGACAATCAGTGTGAGTTCGTGTGACGGGACTCGGTCCCCCCGGATGAGCCCCCGTCACTGTCCCGGCAATTGTGTTAGGCCTAATTGCAACGTAACATTAAGCTGTTGCTAGCACTCTCCGTCCGATTCAATCCACACCATTTGCATAGCTCTACTCGGAGCAGATGCTGTTCCCCTGGAGTGAGCGAAAGATGCAAAGAGCTAAGGGAGGCTCAGATTCAGCCACTGATTGGCCAATATGTGCCTGCAATGAGGAAACGAGGGGGGCTATGTAGGACAGACTGTGTGCGAAAGAGAAAGAGTCCGAATCCGAAGACTTTACCTTGTCTTTTTACTGGCTGCAATCATCTGCTCTCAAACAGCCTCCGCAGTTTGAGTAATGCACTGTGAATAGCTGTTGAACTGCAAGGTTCTGCAATGGCTATTCATCTGCTCTGGACAGGATGGGGGAGGGGTAGAAACGCTCTAAATTCAATTGAATGATAACCTGATGACTGAAAGCTCTCGTAAAAACCCAGAGTCATTGTTTAGAGCCGTTTAAGCGCACTAGGGCACAGCGCACACTTTGGCATATTAACTGGATTTGTCAACCGCTAGAATGAGGTTACATAATGCACAGCGCTAAAAGTGTTTAATGTGAAAGGTTATACCAGGCATTTGCACAGCACTTTTACAAATGTAGTTATAGGATGGAAACAACATTTGCACAGAGGAGCTGCTAAACGCGGGTTGTCAGGTTCGTTGTTAGGTTGTGTAATAATGAGTAGTTTTACCTCTAAATATGTTATGACAAAGGAAACTAGATTTTTGCGTCTTCAAGAAAATGTGAGTGGTGGTGGCATCGGCAAAGTTGCTTTTGTGATTCTAGGACGTTGCTATAGCTTTCTACATGGTTGCTTAGTGTCCCAAGTGAAAAGAGCCCTCTGTATTGGCTCAAGTCCAAACTTCAATGTAAGCCTTTTGTCTTTTTTTTTTTACTTCCAGTCAGAAATGCTTGTCTGCCAGGTGCAGGTCAAGTTAGGTAGAATTTTTAAATGAAAGATTTGAACAAAACCCTACAAATAAATGTGAGCAGAAGGTAGGACGCTGTCTAATCATAGGCCATATTAAACATTATGTAATAATGCTTCACAGTTTAAAGTGCTAAACGTTTTTTTTTTTCCATAGAGGCATTACCTGTTTGTTTACATTTGAATGCTCATGCGTATTCGTTGACTGACCTAAAAATACAGCTATTTTTGTATTACTTGAGTTAAAGAAATGCAACATACAATACCAGTAACCCAGGCACACTGGAAAACATGCCCATGGCAACATTTCTGCAAAATTATATTACATTGCTTCTTGCACATTTCGCGACACTTTCAAAGTGAATTGTCGGTTTGAACATGAACGTAAATGTCAGATGAATGTAAATCTGGCAACCTTTTATTACATTGGTTGTTATACGTTTTGCAGCAGTGCCAAAATTAAATGTTCGCTGAGTGGCGTTAAAAGGTTAATGCTCTGTCATGATTGAAAATGATGTACTGTCTAGACTTAACCCTACGTTAAACCTAACCAGTAGTGTTAACAAAAGCAAACATGAAATTCAAACGCATTTGCTGAAGCAACCCTGCAATTTAGATTGCTTCCACAGGTTTTTGAGCTCTCGTATTTCATGGGACTCATACATATATGCTCTGCAATGCGAGTGCAGTGTTGTACCAGGTGAGCTATGGAGCAAGTTTACTATGTCAGAAAAGCCATACATATAGAACATTTTATGATGCCAACATCAAAGTGAGTTAGTTTACAAATTAATAATCTACCCCTATAATTATCACGACTGCCAATAGTGTTTGGAAACTGAAGTGAATTGTATGTATAGGTACATTTTTGGAGTTTTAGGTAGAGGCATGAGGCAATATTATTTTAATGTTACATTGACAAACAGCTTCAGAGATTGCAGTCTTTAACCATTCAAATGCATAGAAGCTGTACTTAACTGGAGCTTTCTGTTTGGCGCCATTACAAAGATGGCTGCCAAGTGGACTCGCTTTCTTTTACACAAAGGACTTTGAGCATCACTATTTACATTTGCTCATACCAGAGCTGTGACTAGACTGGTCTCCGGAGTATGGTCCGATGTTATGCCTGCTGCAGTTTGTCTATTTAGAGTAAGAGCAATAAAAATGTACACCTTTCTGTGGGAGAGGAATCATGCTGTTATGATGACGCACAACAGGTCAATGTACTTTAAGATTGTGGAGGGAAATAATGTAGCCCAGGCACCAAAAGGTTGCCCACTGAGCCCGACAAACCTGGCGTGAGCTAGTGTTGCTATAGTTTTTATCATTAATACACTTGAGGATTATTACCATCTGATTACTCGCTCTGACCATGAAGAAAATGTTGATCTCTCAAACAGAGGTTATTGGATAGCACATTTTGAAAGGGTCAAAGTAAAGATGTTCTGGTGTGCATCATTGTGAGCAAAGTCAGGTGACACATTGAGTGTTTGTGTTAGCCTTTTATGGCTAAGTCTCCTCTGTCCACAGGTCAGAACAGGGTTTCATCCTGATTAGGGTGGACACCGTATTATATTCTATAGATAGCCCGTGTAGCTGCAGCCCTGGATGGTAGCTGTCAACCCCGCTGGTGCTGTGTCATCACTTTCAGGGCCAAATATGACCTACTTTACTGACACAGTAAAGCTAATCTCACTTTAGCCAGAAGCAGTAGCTCTTAGTGTCCTTCTCAATAAAAAGCGAGCAGTTCTAGCCAAACAAGACAATGCGTTCCATCGACAGGACCAGAATAGAGGTGCAATATTCTTGCACGTGCCGTTCCGTTTGCCTAACAGTTGTGTTGATCTGGAATGTTATCTACCCACACTGGTGCTAAAAATAGCGCAATGGACACACAAAAAAAATAAAAAAGATTACTGGCAGATATCCCTCATGGCTTCAGTAGTTCTGTGGACCCGTCCCACTCGGCATGACCCATAAAAACATGCATGTTCGTGTTGGTTAAATAGGTTTATGTTGATTAAAATGTGGACTTTTTTGAGACTGGACCATGCCTTTGGTCATGTATTTCTCCTCATGTACCATTTCTATCGCAAGTGCAGCAGGAAGGTGACAATAAACCCTAAATGAGACTAAAGGTGTTAAGCAGGTGAAAGCAGCCTTTGCTTAGACTGATGTAAGTGGAATTGAGCTGAAAGGAGGAGTATATGATCAGTTTAGTCAATAAAAGCAGTGTGAACGGCCGTGAGGTTAGATTTACTGTAAAGTGGAGAATTGCTATTTCTGTCTCTTTCCTATCTCAGGAATCTTTTCTAGCGTTTGTCTTCTGCTGTTTATTGTCTTCTGTATGGGCGTCTTTGTGTTTGGTCTTTGGTATGTGTGAGTGGGCTGTGTGTATGTTTCTGCATTTTTATAAATATTTCCTTCCTTCCTTTCTATTATTATTCAAGAATCTCAAGAAAACATGTTTAGGTAATATTTCACCCTAAAATTAATAAGAAACAAGAAACTGTATTAAAAAAGACTTATGTTTCTTAGACCATTATGTGTTTTTTGTTTTGTTTTGTTTTTGGCATTGTGACATTTTCAGATTTTTGGCTTTCGTGAGCTGTAAGTTCTAATCATCAAATTTAAACCAAAAAAACTTTTGAAATATTTTACTTTACATGTAATGAATCTAGAATATATTAATCATATTTAACTTTTTTAAATAAGTTGGCCAAAGTAGGCTGGAGGCCCACAAGCAGAGTAAGTACAGTGGAAACAACAAATAGAGCCCACAGACTGATGTTGTGTGTGTTTGAGTTTGCAAAATCTCACTATCCAGGGACATAAATGCCATCCATCAGTGAGTAATCAATGTGTAATGGCCATTTGGGATTTTGTCTACGATTATAGGAAACGTTACTGGAATCATACAAGAATAATGCCCTAAATAACCCTGATCTGGGATCAGTACTTTTCATTCATAACCCAGAGAAGAAAGGATGCTACAAAACTGATGTGAGGTCAGCAGTACGTGCTGCTGCTATCAGCAGATGGCCGCTTGCATATGGACCCGCTGAGCTCTGAGCTCCATTGGGACTCGTGTGAAAAGAGCCATTGTCCCACAGTACAGCTCTGAACTGAGGAACACTTTGTCTCTAGACCCAGTCGAGGGCATCGTGCCACGGTGGTTCTGACACCACTATTGTTCAGTTCCCAAAAAACATTGCCAGGCAGCCCATGTGGATGCTCTGAAGCAGATACCGTATCTCCAGTGGCAGACAGGAAGTTACAGAGAAACAGGAAAACATTTGGTTTGTTAATCTAAATCTGTAGTGTTGGACATACAGGAGGTGTCATAGCATCATGATTATGAAATCTTGTACATATAACTGCCACACTGATAGTAGTACACATATTACATTACCTTTAGTCATTTAGCGGATGCTTTTATCCAGAAAACTTATGCCACTTAATTAGGTACTCAAGGGTTTCTTGTAAAGAGTTTTTAATGATGAATTTGTTAATGCTTTTTTAATCCATTATGATATTACTTTATTATTTACTTTATGCCCCCAAAAAATCTCTGAATAAATTTGAAATCAGTTTCAATTAAAAACATTCAGAAAAGGTTCAAGTCATTGTGTGTGTGAATTGCATATGTAATATTAATATAAATTAGTATAACCAGACGAAAAAAGTGTTTGACGCAAATACAATTTTTATTAGTAATGCACCAAAATGTTTTTTGTTTTTTTTACAGAAACCAAAATTTAGATTGGTTTTCATTTATAATTGGGTCATAGTACTGTATATGCTGTTCATGGTGTCATGTATCTGTTTCAGTCAATGTTTTCTGCCCTCCAAAACCATTTTGGCTGAAACCTTTTGCTGTTGTGGCCATATATTTTGAGCTGCTGAAATTTCGGTACATCACTTATTTTTATGCAGATGATATATAAAGAAAACAAAGTGGCAATTGCTTACATTTGCTTTGCAGGTGGAAGATCATTACGTGTGTTTACTTGTCTTTCTGCAAATGTTTGCTTTTGTGTATAAGATATTTGAGCATGGCGTCTGCAAACTCTGTCTCTTGGGTTGTAGGTTACAATCTACAAGTCCATACCCACAAGACTTCTCTCCAGAGCCTGGGGTCGCTTGAACCAGGTGGACCTGCCAACTTGGTTACGGAAACCTATCTTCAGATTGTATATATGGACGTTTGGAGTCAACATGAAAGAAGCGGCCATAGAGGATCTACAGCACTACAGAAACCTGGGCGAGTTTTTTAGGCGAAAACTCAAACCTCAGGTCCGGCCAGTGTGCGACTCTCACTGCGTGGTGAGTCTGGGTTTGTAACTATAGAGGCATTCTTTATAGATGGGATAGATTTTTTGTCCCATTCACTTTCATTCATATGCAAACCCAAGAGAATGGGTGCATATGCAAGCATGTACGTAGAATTTTCATTTCAATAGAGCCAATAGATGAACCTAATGTTATACATTTTCATTTATTTGCTCAAAATGTTCATTATGGTGTCTGAAATATTTATTAGATTTTTATAATTTTGCATAATCCATCTACTTATGTTGGTTTTTAAATACAGTTTACAGAAAATTTACCAAATAAACAATGTCGACTTGAGGTGTGCGATATATCGTCTGCGATAATATCGTAATTGTTGTATAACGATGTGCGATTTGAAAAACCATTCAAAACACCCCAACAGAGCGCACGCATACATTACGTTAAGTCTAGACTAGTGCACGTATATTATAGAGCGTTCTTTCACTGCATGATTCAGTCTATTAAAATGCCTTTAGAATGATCACAAATTCAGGACGGGGGCAGAACATTTATATATTTATACCACTTCATATAGTTAAATCAATTTCACATGAAGAGTGCAGTTTTTCTCCAAAAATTACCATGATTACAAATGTGATATTGATTTTTACAACAGTTCAATAAACAAGAAGTTAATAAAGAGACTTACATTTTAGGCACCATATTTCCTGTTTTTGCGCTATTTCGACAACAAAAATAATTCCAAACAAAGCCACAGCACTGTTTTGCGTCTCTGAGCAACATGACGGCGTTTCGTTCCTGAATGAATCAACCGTTGATTCGGTTCAATCACAACTTATAAACAGTGACTTGCTGCCACCTACTGGCGGTTTTAATTTCACATTAAAAGTATCTTTTATCTTTTTTTATTATTTAAATAATGTTAAATATAAGTATTCAATGTTTTTTTGTTTAATATATTTAAAAATATATATGTATTTGTAATTGCAGGTTAAATGCATTCATTTCTTGCATTAATCAGTGTGTAAATACATCTAAATGCCACTTCAGATGCAACTTCTGTGTTTCCTCTGCATTGCAAAGATGAACGTTGTTGATACTGATTTAATTTGCTTGGTAACAGGCAGCCCAAATGTCTTATTAATCTAATTCACTTAATAAATTTGACTCAAAAAATAATGGACACTTTTAGAAAAAGGCCCATAAAATGTAAAAATCAGTTTAAACTTATTGGAAAAGATTAATTTCTATCAGTGTGAACTGACCACCACACAGAATATGAAGAATATAAAAAATTTTAGGAGTCAGCTGTCCATGCTATCCTTAAGGTACCAGCACAATAACACACAGCAAAATATCATCTAATTATCATTATCGATAAAATCCCAGAAAATATCAATAGTCAATATCGCACACCCCTAGTCGACACAGATACTTGCAGACTAGTTTAGTTTGGGTGAAATATGATCCAGAAATGGTCTTGACAGGTTTCTTGAGATTTGCTCTATAACAGTGGTGCTCAGTCCTCTTCCTGGAGGTCTACAGGCACAGTTTAGCTCCATACCTATCCAATTACCAATTAAATAAGATCTTCAAGAACCTTAGATAATTACAAACAGGTTGGAGCATAGTTTGAACTGAACTATGCAGAAGGTAGATCTCCATAAACAGGACTGAGTACCCCTGCTCTACAACATTTAGACCATCTGCGCATATATCTTTTATTTCCACCTTCTTTATACTTCACATGTGTCTGTCTGGGTATTTTGTGCACTTTGTCAATATCGCACACCCCTAGTCGACACAGATACTTG
This sequence comes from Sinocyclocheilus grahami, assembly GCF_001515645.1. Taxonomy (NCBI): domain Eukaryota; kingdom Metazoa; phylum Chordata; class Actinopteri; order Cypriniformes; family Cyprinidae; genus Sinocyclocheilus; species Sinocyclocheilus grahami. The sequence goes on from NW_015506290.1 coordinate 63,274, forward strand.
CAGACTAGTTTAGTTTAATATGACTGTTGATTTGCTCTACAGATCAGTCCAGCTGATGGCAAGATCCTTCATTTTGGCCGTGTGAAGAACTGTGAGGTCGAGCAGGTGAAGGGAGTGACCTACTCACTGGAGACGTTTCTCGGGCCGCGCAACTGGACCGAGAATTTATCTGCTAACAGAAGTAAGTCTCAGTAAAATTAAGTCATTTTGACCAAGTAAGACAATGTTCCTGGATCGAAATCCTTTGATACTGGAACATCACAAGATTAACACTAGAACATTTGTAATAGTGACATTTAATTCAAGGTTTTCCAAGCAGCTAAATCTATTTTTAGGTTGTAAACACGAAAGAATCACAATTTCGGGAAGGAGAGTATCACTCGCTCTTATCAATTTGCATGCACACTGCTCAGTCAGCAGAAAATAACACACTAACTGCTTGTCACAACAGTGGCAAAGTTAAGGCGGTTCTAATTACATTCGCCAGTTAATTTTCTTTATAAGGCATTTTCTAATTTATTTTCATATATGTAACATTTTGGTTTACATTTTGAGTTGTTTTCTTTCTTCACAGTCCGTATTGTAAATTTTTGGATCACTGCATGTTTGACTTCATATTTCAAATGCCTCAATACATTTTCCTAATAAATTTATAACACTGAAGCTGTATTGTTCAAATGGTTTGTGCCAAGTGACTTAATTTAACAAGTACCTGGAAAAGCTTAATGTGGTACTTTGTACCCTAAGTATAATCCACACTACCGTTCAAAAGTTTGGGGTCAGTAAGATTTATATATATATATATATATATATATATAAGTCTCTTATGTTTACCAAGGATGCATTTATTTGATCAAGAGTAGTGAACTATTATTACAATTTAAAACTGTAAAACTTTTTTCTAATTTTAATATTTTTAAAATGTGATTTATTCCTGTGATAGAAAATCTGAATTTTCAAGCATCCAGTCTTCAGTGTGACATGATCCTTCAGAAATTATTCTGATAAGCTGATTTGGTGCTCAAGAAACATGTCTTTATATTATCAGTCTTGAAAACAGATATGTTGATGCATTTGAAGGATTTCCGGAGTTTTTCAGGATTCTTTGATAAATAGAAAGTTTAAAAGAACAGCATTTATTTGAAACAAAAATATTTTGTAACATTTATAAATGTCTTTACTGTCACTTTTGATCAATTTAATGTATCCTTGTAGAATAAAAGTATTAATTTATTTTTTTTAAAAGACTGTCCCCAAACTTTTGAACGATGCCTCTAAAATCAAAGGGAAATTATAGACTGATATGAATGTTGAAAGACCTGTGCCTAACCCTAAAATCGTGTCTGACCAATCTGAACATCAAGGAACATGTCCTACTTGGGTAAATCATGCTAAGCTTATAGGCCATGTGAGGACAAAAAAACAAACTGTCCAGTATGTTTCATATTGGTTTTCCTACCAATTATTGAAAATAATCACTTTCGTTTTTCTCACCTTTTTCCTGTCATGTTCAGATGAGGATGATCCTGGCACGTACCAGGATACCCTGGTCACTAAAGAGGGGAATGAGTTGTTTCACTGTGTAGTTTATCTGGCTCCAGGTGACTACCACTGCTTCCACTCGCCTACAGACTGGAGGGTGGCACACAGACGCCACTTCCCAGGTCAGCGGCATTATATGTTCTCTTTCTCTTTCTATTTCTCTTTGCTTTTTGAAAATATGATTTGTTATTAAAAGATTAGTCAATGGTGACTTTAGGTCTTATATGCTTAAGTTATAAGCATCTTTTCTAATCTGATGGCAACTGAGCAGTGCGATACCATCAGTGTGTTGTTACATAACTGAAGCACAGAGTGTGTTTATGTTTGTGTTTATTCTAGGTTCTCTGATGTCAGTAAACCCAGGAGTTGCGCGTTGGATCAAGGAACTTTTCTGCCATAATGAGCGGGTGGTCTTGAGTGGGGAGTGGACGCACGGTTTCTTTTCACTCACGGCTGTAGGAGCAACAAATGTGGGATCTATACGCATCTATTTTGACAAGGTTAGAACTTTTTTGCTCTGCAGTAAAATACAAATATTACTATATTTATATAGTATATCTATAATATATATCTATATATTTTTTTAGCTTCTGCAAAAGAATGAGTGTTTAAAGGAGTAGTTCCCCCTAATAACTCTTTAAAACCTGACATGAAATAATAGTCAAAAAATAACATGTTTTGAAATGGAATAGTTTATTAAACCTTTAGAGAAAGATGGGGGGGGGGACATTTGTGCATGTGTTTTATGTTGAGTATCATATTTGATACATCAGGCTGTTAAGGTTCATGTAATATGGTATAGGAGAATATGGAGTATATGGAGAATATTTCACAATTGTTATGATTAAAGCTCTGTAGACCAACAGAGCTGGGTAGATTACTTACAAATTGTAATTAGGGATGCACCGATACCACTTTTTCCAGTACTCGCCCAATACAATACTTTTATTTTTGGTACTTGCCGATACCGAGTACCAATGCCGATATTTTTATTGCATTTGTACATTTTTTAAATATTGGGTAGGCACAATGCATGCACATATTTGTACTGATGCAGAATAGTAGAGCCTAGCGCATTTCACACAGGCTGCTAGTTTCACTTTCGCTAGAAAGTCGTGTATGCCTAAGGTTAAAAATAAATGACGTTTATAGTGAATGCCCCTATAAATGGTCTTATTTTTACGATTTAGTTTTAATCCAAATGATGCATGAACGAGTACGAGTACAGGAGACAAGTATCGGGCCCGATACCGGGTGCATCCCTAATTGTAATCCGTTACTGATTCCAAATTACATGCCAAAAATTGTAGTTAGTAACATCATCAATTACATTACACATTTTAGGTAATATAATCAGACTACTTTTAGATTACTTTTGACCCATCTCGTTTTTCACATTGATTTAAATAGGATAATCTTGTTCCATACTGATATAAAAATAACAAAGAGTCAGAAATATATTCCATTTGTTATCAACAACATGAATTGCATTAAACATTATATTACATCAAGGCTTCCTAAACTGGGCTTGTGATAGAACTGCAGGGGGTTCATGAGTTAAATGAAAAGCTAATAATTAATTAAATAACAAAAATGTTAAATTAAAACAAATCATTTTAACATGAATCAAAATAAAACACTTACTGAATCAAATTAGATATTTTATTTGTTTACCTGCATGTCATGTAATCAACATCAGACATGTGTGATACTTCATTATTAAAATATTTATTTTAAAATTTCGGGTACTTCAAATAAAAATATATTAGGAGAAAGAGGATCAGATGACAAAAAAAGTCGGTGATTTTGTGCATTTTAGTGTGTTTGGAAGACAAACGCCTTCCAAACTAATACATGGTCAAATAACCGACTGAGTGATAATTCAAATAAAAATGTATGTGTTCATCAGTAGTTGTTGCAAAGCTGAAACACTTCTTAAACCTGAAATTATTTTTGTAAATCCACCTGACTAATGACTGATCTCTGTGTGAATGTCCACAAAACTGGAAGACTTTATGAGTGTATATAAGCAGTAGGCTATTTTAGGAAGGAAATTTAAAAGATGAAAAAGAGGAATTAGGGACAATTAATAAATTATGACTAAATCATTGCTATTGTATCAATAATATGTAATCCATAAAGTAACTGCAGTCTGATTACGAGTATTTTAAAATGTAATATAATCTAATTACAAGTACTTAATTTTTGGAATCTGATTATGTAATCAGTAACTACCCAGCTCTGCGTGCCGACATGTAGTTCCGTTGTTCTTCAGGCATCCCAAGTTTGAGTTCCAGCTCGCGGATCTTTCCCGATCCTGTCCCCCTCTCTCTCTTCCATTTCGCTTCCTGTCTAATTACTTTCCTATCGAAATAAAGCCATAAACATCAAAAATAAATCTCAAAAAATACTATGACGTTTTTGCAATACAATGACTGAGAGATGTACAAATAACTCAACTCAACTCAACTCAAACTTTATTTATAAAGCACTTTCAACACCACGACTGGAACCGAAGTGCTGTACAGAAAAAGATAAGGGGGAAAAAATAAGAATAATATAAAAACAAATGAAAAATAATAATAGTAAAATAAAATAAAAAATAAAAATACATAAATAATAATAGTAACAAGAAATATCATACATTGTCAGAAGCTAGAGAAAACAAATGAGTTTTAAGCGAACTCTGAAAAACACCCAAAGTTGGAGAAGTTCTAATAGACAGAGGAAGGGCAATCCAGAGCCTAGGAGCTGCCACAGAGAAAGCATGATCCCCTCTACATTTTAGACAAGATCGCGGAACCATTAGGAGTAGTTGTTCATTTGAGCGCAGAGATCTGCTGAATTGACGGACACTAATTAAATCAGTAACATAGCCAGGTGATAGACCATGCACAGCCTTATAAACATACAGCAACGCTTTGAAATGGATTCTGTATCGTACAGGTAACCAATGCAGTGCATTTATGGTCCTGTTTCAATGGCAAGTAAATTTGTGAATCATCCGCATAATGAATCCCAAATTTTTCAAAAATAAAACTCAATGGCAACATATGCAGAGAAAATAAAATTGGTCCCAGAATAGAGCCCTGAAGAACCCCACAGACAAGAGGAGCAGTAGAAAAAGAGTAATCACCTAAACTGACTGAAAAAGTCCTATCCTTCAGATAAGAAGGAATAAACATTCCTTTAAAGCCTGATATATCATATTTGATACTCAAATTTTAATTAGATTTTTCTAATAAAAATTATAGAATGGATGATCAAGTTGCTTCAGTCCAATAATTGTTCGTCTTGAAATATGACTAACAATATAACGTTTACATTTCAGTAAGGATTTCAAAGCAAAAATATGTGTACCACAAGCTGAAGAGGGCCATTTTTACAGTCATTATAAAAACCCTTTTAATTTTTGATTGTTTAATTTAGTGGCCTTAGAAATTTACATATCAAATATGACAAAAGCTTTATAAATTATTTTCATTATTTGCTTATCATTATTTTATTTGGTTTCATTATTTGCTTATCATTTGTGTTGTTCCAAATCTATATGTCTGTCTTTCTTTTGTAGAACATAAAATAAGGCTGATTTATACTTCTGCGTCTGAACTACGCCGTAGCCTTTACGCCATAGGCTATGCGTCAGTTTTCATTTATACCTCTGCGTCGTTGTCCACGTCAACGTGCAGTACACATGCAAACCGCTAGTCTGCAGTGTCCACGGGCATGTTGCTGGTGTAACCCGCAGTACCACGGCAAAAGCCGAAGAAGCGGCTCGTCAGAGAAGCATTATAGCCGTGACGGCGGCAAAAAAATATCAAATCATTATTTAAAACTACAAAAAGGAGACAACAACGGAACAGGAGATGATGGCATTCTTTCAATCTGCACAAGGACTTGTACCACAGCAGATCAACATTGTTTGTTGCGGACAACTACTGATGTATAATGCTATATGTAGTATAATAAATGATAAGATGCTTGTTCTTTGCTTTGTTTTATTTTATATAAGAAGGGGTAACATTAAAATATATTAAAGTGCACATAAACACACACAAAACTCAAGTACATATTGGAGGGAGGGGTTCTAGCAGACCAATCACAGCGCTTGCGGTCCGCGTAGAATTGACGCGCTGTTAGATTTTTAGAGAGGTGCACGTCAGGCTATGGCGTATGGATGTGCGTCTATACGTAAGCTACGGCGTAGGTCTGACGCAGAAGTATAAATCAGCCTAATGTCCAAGCTAGAGGTAGGGATGGGCGATACCCCTTATTTTGTTTTCGATACGATACTGATATTTTTCAAGGTAGTATCGTCGACATCGATACCGATTCGATACTTCTGCACTAAACTTATAAATTATGAAATTTATGAAATTATTTCATTACTAAGAGTAAAATGGGAAATGAAAACCACTTAACTTTGTTTAAAATGCATTTTAACCCGTTTAATCCCAAATTTTTCCCAGACATGAAAATATCCAAATGATGTGTCATTAGTAACCCTTTGAAAAAATCCCTTTTTTTTTTTTTGGAAAAGTCACCCACCCGCTCCCGCTATATATTCACTCTTTGTTCACCCGCCGTCCGCTTAGAATAATTTTCTTCCCGACCCGACCGTGCCCGCTAAATTTAGATCTCGTTTCCAGAATCTCACATTTAAATTTCCGCTACTGAAAGAAAGAGTGATAGGCTGACAAATAAAAGTGTAGCCTAGTCTGCACAAAATTGTATGTTATTTTATTCGTCTTGTCAAGAGTCTTGAATTTATTGACTTTGACTTGAATTTATATGAATTATCTTAAGACACAAAATTTGTTTAATATTTTATGCAGCACAGTAGGAAAAAAAGTCTCAGAGAAAATAAAAATGTAAAAAAATTGTATTTCTTATTTTTATTCGTCTTGTCAGGATACAATTCGTTGAACATTGACAACACAATAGGGAAAAAGTGTGGCAGAGAGAAAGCGGTTAGCTATTTTTATTCGTCTCGTCAAAATACTAAATTCGTTTGACATTTTTCTGTTAACAGTAAAGTGTCACAGAGAAAAATTTCATTTATAATTATAGGCTAAGCAAAATATAAACAAAACGAGTTGAACGTCCTTCAAGGACAGTGCATCCACACTTTGCTCCATCCTTTTTCTGCTCTGTCACTCATCGACAACCTGACTGTTCTGTCTGAGGGCCTTATATTTACCACAGGTACAGCCTGCTCTGAGCATTGTTATGCACATACTGTGATGTTTAAATCATGTGTGCATAACAGTACTGAGCGCAAGCTGTACCGGTGGTCAATAAGAATAAAGCGCAGATATGCTGTTCTAAATGGATGTCGGGAATGGGATATTGTTTGACCGCCCGCTCCCGTTCAAATTACACCAGAGTTACCGACTGCCACCGCGTTTTATTCTGGAATTTAATCCTGTGGCGCAAAAAATCCGGTCGGGTCCCGCGGGAGTGCCACGGGAATGCAGACCTCTAGTCCAAGCATCTCTTATTGCATATGACAAAAACATATTCCAAGTCTTCTGATGACACACAGTACAGTAACTTTGTGAGACAGACGGCATATTCAGTCTTTGCAGGACCTAAATAACTGTGATCTTCTACAGTAGAATACTACCTGTGAAAAGCTCCAATACACATTGCAGCAAAACCACTTATGTATATCCTAAAGGCAGAATGCATTTCAGTGTATCCTGAGCGCTTTGACTCACAGGGTGATTCTCCTCGTTCAAAAGTTCATAGCTGTTTGATTAGAAATATTGTGGTTGTGCAACATCTAGTTCATGGTATCCAGCTGTTTGTTGAGCCATTTTTGTACTGCAACTATTTTTAAAGCAGTCTGTTGGGTCTGAAGGGCTCCCAGGGACAAGTAGCACCAAAAAAAAAAATCAACAACTGACTATACTTTAATCTCTCAATAACATCTCACAAATAAACCTGCAGATTCTACATAAAAATGGGAACATTAATCACAGAAGGTGATTTGTCCAGCAGTATTGAAATGCACTGCTTTGAAAGCTGTAGCAGCAATTCTTTAAATGAAACTTCTCGGACAGGCTTTAACAGCGCTGACCACAGTCACTATTAAAAAACTGAAAGCTGAAATAAAATATAAATATTAGATTAAAAACAAATGTAAACAAAACCAACTGATATTAAAGTGATAGTTCACCCAAAAATGAAAATTACCTCAAGGCATCCTAGGTTTATATGACTTTCTTCTTTCAGACGAATATAAAGAGTTATATTAAAAATGTCCTGGCTCCTCCAAGCTTTATAATGGCAATGAATGGGTGTTGGTATTCAGTAGTCCAATAGAAGGTCTACGTCCTACGTCATCCGCTGGAACGCCACTCTCTTGTGAACACATGTATGACAGTTTTCTTACAAAAAACGCACAGATTCGCTTTATTAACCCCCACAGAGCCGTGTGGGGCACTTTTTGTATGATGGATGGACTTCTATTATTGGACGTCTATTGGACTATTGAATATCAACATCCATTCACTGCCATTATAAAGCTTGGAAGAGCCAGGACATTTTTTTTATATAACTCTGATTGGTTTTGTCTGAAAGAAGAGTCATATACACCTAGGATTTCTTGAGGGTGAGTAGATCATGGGGTAAATTAAATTTTTGGGTGAACTATCCCTTTAAATACTAAAATGGCTTAAAGGGGTCATATGATGCTGCTAAAAAGAACATTATTTTGTGTATTTGGTGTAATGAAATGTGTTTATGCGGTTTAAGGTTCAAAAAACACATTATTTTCCACATACTGTACATTATTGTTTCTCCTGTATGCCCCGCCTTTCTGAAACGCGTCGATTTTTACAAAGCGCATCGTTCTAAAAAAGCGAGGTGTGCTCTGATTGGCCAGCTATCCAGTGTATTGTGATTGGCCGAATACCTCAAGCGTGTGACGGAAATGTTACGCCCCTTACCATACTGTGATGATGCCCTGTCAGGCCGGAGCGATGATTAAAAAACATAAAAAGATTTAGAGGATAGTTGAATTTTAAAAATGCAAACCATTTGGTTGTAGTGCAGTTTCAATAACGAGTGTTTTTTCTCTTTAGGAGCTCCGCACCAACAACCCTCGATACAGCAAAGGAACTTACAATGACTTCAGCTATGTAACAAACAACAACCGGGAAGGCATCAGCATGAGAAAAGGAGAACACCTGGGCGAATTCAATTTGGGCTCTACTATTGTACTTTTATTCGAAGCTCCACGGGATTTTACCTTTAATTTGAAAGCAGGCCAGAAGATCCGTTTTGGAGAACCTCTTGGGACAATGTAACGCCTAGGAGAGGGAACAGAATCTGATGATGGACACGCTAATCTGTGTGCAGATGCATTCAGGGTCTCAAAAACTAATACACTCACATTTGCAGAGATGTACTCTGTTTAAACTGAGATACATGTGTGTTCATATGTACTCAATCAACCACCACTGTTGCATTATTGCCATTGGGTTCTCACAGTCGTTTTGTTAGGGTACGTAGGGGTATTTTTTTGTTTTTGTTGTAAAATAAGCAAAGCTTAGACCATCACGTAAAGTATTTGTTTACCATGAAATGCCATCCAGATTTTTTGGCTCTAAATTATTTTTCTATTTTGTTTTAGTAAAACGATTGTTTTGTTTTTGTGTTTGCCCGTATTGCCTTTGGCTTGAGTCAACCTGTGTGAAGGATTTGAAGAGTTCAGGACTTCCACAGCTAACTCTGCAAGCATTGGGAATATATTGGCGCTTTTCCACTGCATGGTACGGCACGGTTCGGTACGGTTCACTTTTGGGGGGTTTTCCACTGGGTACAGTACCTGGTACCTGGTACTTTTTTCTGTACTACCTCGGTTGAGGTACCATTACCAAAACGTGACGTGTAAACTCTGCTGATCACTGATTGGCCAGAGAGAATCGTCACTACCTGCGTCACTGAACTTGCAACATGAGACTCACAAATAAACCTGCATATTCTACATAAAAATGGGAACATTAATCACAGAAGGTGATTTGTCCAGCAGTATTGAAATGCACTGCTTTGAAAGCTGTAGCAGCAATTCTTTAAATGAAACTTCTTGGACAGGCTTTAACAGCGCTGACCACAGTCACTATTAAAAAACTGAAAGCTGAAATAAAATATAAATATTAGATTAAAAACAAATGTAAACAAAACCAACTGATATTAAAGTGATAGTTCACCCAAAAATGAAAATTACCTCAAGGCATCCTAGGTTTATATGACTTTCTTCTTTCAGACGAATATAAAGAGTTATATTAAAAATGTCCTGGCTCCTCCAAGCTTTATAATGGCAATGAATGGGTGTTGGTATTCAGTAGTCCAATAGAAGGTCTACGTCCTACGTCATCCGCTGGAACGCCACTCTCTTGTGAACACATGTATGACAGTTTTCTTACAAAAAACGCACAGATTCGCTTTATTAACCCCCACAGAGCCGTGTGGGGCACTTTTTGTATGATGGATGGACTTCTATTATTGGACGTCTATTGGACTATTGAATATCAACATCCATTCACTGCCATTATAAAGCTTGGAAGAGCCAGGACATTTTTTTTATATAACTCTGATTGGTTTTGTCTGAAAGAAGAGTCATATACACCTAGGATTTCTTGAGGGTGAGTAGATCATGGGGTAAATTAAATTTTTGGGTGAACTATCCCTTTAAATACTAAAATGGCTTAAAGGGGTCATATGATGCTGCTAAAAAGAACATTATTTTGTGTATTTGGTGTAATGAAATGTGTTTATGCGGTTTAAGGTTCAAAAAACACATTATTTTCCACATACTGTACATTATTGTTTCTCCTGTATGCCCCGCCTTTCTGAAACGCGTCGATTTTTACAAAGCGCATCGTTCTAAAAAAGCGAGGTGTGCTCTGATTGGCCAGCTATCCAGTGTATTGTGATTGGCCGAATACCTCAAGCGTGTGACGGAAATGTTACGCCCCTTACCATACTGTGATGATGCCCTGTCAGGCCGGAGCGATGATTAAAAAACATAAAAAGATTTAGAGGATAGTTGAATTTTAAAAATGCAAACCATTTGGTTGTAGTGCAGTTTCAATAACGAGTGTTTTTTCTCTTTAGGAGCTCCGCACCAACAACCCTCGATACAGCAAAGGAACTTACAATGACTTCAGCTATGTAACAAACAACAACCGGGAAGGCATCAGCATGAGAAAAGGAGAACACCTGGGCGAATTCAATTTGGGCTCTACTATTGTACTTTTATTCGAAGCTCCACGGGATTTTACCTTTAATTTGAAAGCAGGCCAGAAGATCCGTTTTGGAGAACCTCTTGGGACAATGTAACGCCTAGGAGAGGGAACAGAATCTGATGATGGACACGTGGACACGCTTGCAGATGCATTCAGGGTCTCAAAAACTAATACACTCACATTTGCAGAGATGTACTCTGTTTAAACTGAGAAACTGAGATGTTCATATGTACTCAATCAACCACCACTGTTGCATTATTGCCATTGGGTTCTCACAGTCGTTTTGTTAGGGTACGTAGGGGTATTTTTTTGTTTTTGTTGTAAAATAAGCAAAGCTTAGACCATCACGTAAAGTATTTGTTTACCATGAAATGCCATCCAGATTTTTTGGCTCTAAATTATTTTTCTATTTTGTTTTAGTAAAACGATTGTTTTGTTTTTGTGTTTGCCCGTATTGCCTTTGGCTTGAGTCAACCTGTGTGAAGGATTTGAAGAGTTCAGGACTTCCACAGCTAACTCTGCAAGCATTGGGAATATATTGGCGCTTTTCCACTGCATGGTACGGCACGGTTCGGTACGGTTCACTTTTGGGGGGTTTTCCACTGGGTACAGTACCTGGTACCTGGTACTTTTTTCTGTACTACCTCGGTTGAGGTACCATTACCAAAACGTGACGTGTAAACTCTGCTGATCACTGATTGGCCAGAGAGAATCGTCACTACCTGCGTCACTGAACTTGCAACATGAGACACAACAGACCCGCTAGACTTAAATCAGCAAGCCAGCAAAGGAACGAACGCAACCGTTTTGAACGAGCGCACCTTTTTTTAACAACCAAAAAATGGCTTTCGTTGTCTGTTGAGCAAGTACAGACGTTCCTCTCGTTGATAGCAGAGGAGCGGATCCAGTGAGAGCTTGATGGGGCGACGCGGAATGAAAAAGTTTTTCAGGCGGTGAAACTATAACGACATGTGAACAATCCCACCCACTCTAAAGCGGTACTAACGGGTTCCAGGCAACCCGTAACCCGTGTTTTTCCAACCTTCTACCCGTGCAAGTGCACTGGAACGGCAGTCAAACCCGTGACTTCCCACCCGTGAACTCGTACTAGATCGATGTACTCCCAGTTCCGCGCTCTGACGTCACATAGCCTGCGAAACAACAATGGCAGCCCCTTTCTGTCAAGACTGCAGCTGTGCACAGAGCCTATACAGGGGGTAGTGCAAAAATTACATACTTATCAAATATATATAACAAAATAATCTGTTTATTCTAGAAGTTTGTTTACATCTAGCTACCACAATTCCTTGCGCTCACGTAATTTGGCGTGACCAACGCTACAAAATCGTGAGTTGTGGTTTGAAGTCGTGACTTATGGGCTCAAAAACCTGCCTGGAACGCAGCATAAACTGCAGTGGAAACGCAAATGATTGGCCGAATACCTCAAGCGTGTGACGGAAATGTTACGCCCCTTACCATACTGTGATGATGCCCTGTCAGGCCGGAGCGATGATTAAAAAACATAAAAAGATTTAGAGGATAGTTGAATTTTAAAAATGCAAACCATTTGGTTGTAGTGCAGTTTCAATAACGAGTGTTTTTTCTCTTTAGGAGCTCCGCACCAACAACCCTCGATACAGCAAAGGAACTTACAATGACTTCAGCTATGTAACAAACAACAACCGGGAAGGCATCAGCATGAGAAAAGGAGAACACCTGGGCGAATTCAATTTGGGCTCTACTATTGTACTTTTATTCGAAGCTCCACGGGATTTTACCTTTAATTTGAAAGCAGGCCAGAAGATCCGTTTTGGAGAACCTCTTGGGACAATGTAACGCCTAGGAGAGGGAACAGAATCTGATGATGGACACGCTAATCTGTGTGCAGATGCATTCAGGGTCTCAAAAACTAATACACTCACATTTGCAGAGATGTACTCTGTTTAAACTGAGATACATGTGTGTTCATATGTACTCAATCAACCACCACTGTTGCATTATTGCCATTGGGTTCTCACAGTCGTTTTGTTAGGGTACGTAGGGGTATTTTTTTGTTTTTGTTGTAAAATAAGCAAAGCTTAGACCATCACGTTGTAAAGTATTTGTTTACCATGAAATGCCATCTTGAATTTTTTTGGATCCAAGTTATTTTTCTATTTTGTTTTAGTAAAACGATTGTTTTGTTTTTGTGTTTGCCCGTATTGCCTTTGGCTTGAGTCAACCTGTGTGAAGGATTTGAAGAGTTCAGGACTTCCACAGCTAACTCTGCAAGCATTGGGAATATATTGGCGCTTTTCCACTGCATGGTACGGCACGGTTCGGTACGGTTCACTTTTGGGGGGTTTTCCACTGGGTACAGTACCTGGTACCTGGTACTTTTTTCTGTACTACCTCGGTTGAGGTACCATTACCAAAACGTGACGTGTAAACTCTGCTGATCACTGATTGGCCAGAGAGAATCGTCACTACCTGCGTCACTGAACTTGCAACATGAGACACAACAGACCCGCTAGACTTAAATCAGCAAGCCAGCAAAGGAACGAACGCAACCGTTTTGAACGAGCGCACCTTTTTTTAACAACCAAAAAATGGCTTTCGTTGTCTGTTGAGCAAGTACAGACGTTCCTCTCGTTGATAGCAGAGGAGCGGATCCAGTGAGAGCTTGATGGGGCGACGCGGAATGAAAAAGTTTTTCAGGCGGTGAAACTATAACGACATGTGAACAATCCCACCCACTCTAAAGCGGTACTAACGGGTTCCAGGCAACCCGTAACCCGTGTTTTTCCAACCTTCTACCCGTGCAAGTGCACTGGAACGGCAGTCAAACCCGTGACTTCCCACCCGTGAACTCGTACTAGATCGATGTACTCCCAGTTCCGCGCTCTGACGTCACATAGCCCGCGAAACAACAATGGCAGCCCCTTTCTGTCAAGACTGCAGCTGTGCACAGAGCCTATACAGGGGGTAGTGCAAAAATTACATACTTATCAAATATATATAACAAAATAATCTGTTTATTCTAGAAGTTTGTTTACATCTAGCTACCACAATTCCTTGCGCTCACGTAATTTGGCGTGACCAACGCTACAAAATCGTGAGTTGTGGTTTGAAGTCGTGACTTATGGGCTCAAAAACCTGCCTGGAACGCAGCATAAACTGCAGTGGAAACGCAAACCGAGCCGAGTCGTACCACGCAGTGGAAAAGCGCCATATGAGAGGCCATCACTATTTGCTACCTTCGTATTTCACAATGCTTCTCTTTAAAACCGTTCTCTCCGTCCAACTTTTGCTCTACACGAAGTTGCAAGCCATTTTGACAGCAAAATCTTGGCCACATTTACTCACCAAGAACAAGTTTTGGAAAAGACAGGCGACATTTATCACTGCCGTTGTTCTCTGGCATTGAATTATGCCTTTGCTTGTTGGTCTAGCAATTAGTTGGGAGATAAATGTTAAGTATTATCTCAACTTGATTAGTGCCAAAACACAAGATACATTTTTTACTAACACACTTTTTTTTCCCCCTTTTGATATGAATCAAGTTCTTGTGATCTTATGGCTTATATTTTTTTTGTTCTTTGACGTTTATTATATTAACCAGCACCTGGCAAGTTCAACAGACAAGTTCTACACCCTGAGCTAAGGATAAAGGCTCCGGACCCCCCTAATCTGGACTACACATGTGTATGAAGATTAGGGGAAGGACTCTGGAAATTTTGTTTTGAATGTGTTGAAAACACTGGGCTTTTCTGTGCACTGGGCCACACGTCTTTTGGAGAAAAGTCTCATTAATTCATGTAACATAGACATTAATTTCAAACTAGTTCAGTGCGCAAGAAACATGTCATTAATAAATTTTGAAGGTTATTTAAAATGTTGTGTTGTATAAATTTGTGATATTGGTATTTGATAACATCATTGTAATGTTTTACAGTAGCTTTTTTCAGCTACTAGCATCTTGACCAGGAAAATAAACTCCCTCCCATAACTTTTTGGAAAGATAAAGCAGTAAGGGGAGTGTTAATATACACAGTTTGTGGTGGATTAGTACAGTAAGCTTCTCAGGACAGTTTGTATATTTAAACATGGGGGAGTATAAAAAGGATAAATCTGGCTGGCGGTATTTGAGGAAAGTCATTTATCATTACATAAGCCTGATTAATAATGAACAAAATCTCTGCAGAATATGGATTAAAATTGAAAGTGCTGAATCAGGAACAGTATCAAGCATTGTGACATGCTATACTTGATTTAATTATTCTCATTTAAGATGCATTGTTTTATTACTTATAGTAGTAAGATTGTGTGGGATATTAGTACTTTTAAAAATGATGTCACCCACAGGACCATTAAGAGAAGCTTCTAGAAGGGAAGCCCACGCGACCCTCCTCTCTTCACTTCCAGAAGCTTCTCCAGAGCCTCACACTCGACTCACATTCTCAAGCCCGTTACTTGACCTTCAGAAAAAAATACACCAAGCAAACACTGACTACTACAATTGTACTAATGTTACCAGCAGTTCCACTGATAATCATAGTTATATCAGCACTATTTTGATGCTAATTGTGGTAGAACTTACATCCTTAAGCTACCTTCTCGAATAAATAGTTGACAAACAACATGATTTTCTTATCTATTATATAAACATACATTTTAGGTTTAAATGGTCACTGGTCATTTAAAAAGTGTTCACGATATAATTTTTTGCAATTCTTAGTTCTCAATCCACAGTGTGACAGTCATTTTTTAAACTACAAATATTACGTTATATAAGTTTACCAGGTAATAGTGTGTTGTATAATAATGTCAATAAAAAATACGTATTAAAATAGTTTTAGATTAAATACAGCATATCATGCCGGCGCCGCAGTGATGCGTTTTTCTGCAAGCATTTCAGCTTGAGAAGACGTGAAGATGTAGTTTATCAATCACACTATGCTTAACTAATTCGAACTAATTGTTTCAACTGTACCAGTGTACCACAGCAGAGGAAACTCTGAGCAACTTTCCTTCTGTCTGTACTGTAGGCACTCTTCTGTACTGTAGGCCAAAATAAGGTTTCTGAAGGTTGAATTTTAATAAGCGCTCCCATCACTGGCACTAAGTCTGTATAGTGACTAAACCAAGTTAATATTGTGAGAACCAAATCAATATGCATCTCTAGACCACGTATGAAGTCAGATATTTCATTTTTGTTTACATTGGTGTACATCCCCATGCTATCCTAACAGCTCAGACGCCATATTAACAACTAACGTCTATTAGCTTTACAAAAATATAGCAGTATCAAAACACAATATAACTCAATATAACAGTATGAAAGGGTGTAAGCCACTGAATAAAAAAAATTGCGACTTCTTTTCTTAGAATATTAACTCGCACTTGAAAGGGAAGAAAATATTTTATTACAACTACAAGTTTTTATCTCCCCCTACCGACGGTACTGGCAGTCTGCACTGACAAAACATTCATTATCGTGAGAACCACATTTCCATTCATTTGTCCTAGAATTTCCTCTTCCTATGTTTACATTAGTGTATTCGCATGCTATCCTAACCTTGCCTTCAATTGACCTATTAACAGTTAGTGACGGCTTAACTAGCCTTACAAAAATCACAATATTCATGGTTTCGTCTTAAAATAAAACTTACTACAGCTGTGATAAAACTTTATAAATGTAACCACCACTGTGCAAATAATAAAAAACAAGACTAAAGCTTCTGAAAACGATTGTTAGAATGAGATCCAATATGAATTTATGATCGTTGTGCACCATACCTCTATGGTTAGTATTTTTTTCTTCAAGGGGAATAGTTTCAAAGTAAAGATACAATATATATTTATAATATGCAAAAGTCTCAAGACAATGGGCAATCAATTTACCAGCATTTTAATGGTTTACATTTACAGTTAGAGCTTCCCTTTGAATCTATCATCAATTAATTTCTAAATGTAAAAATAATATTTTATGTTTCAAATGTTAAGCCTCTCTCCCCTGTCTTTGCAAACCTTTGGATAACTTTACATTAACCCTCTGGCACTATGCTGAAAATAAATCTAAAATCTAACTGAAGTGTAACGGTTAATGTCAATACTGGATAAAAATAATAACCCTATATACTGGGAATACTGTAGTGCTTGAGATTCCAGGTAACAAAGTTTCTTCACACCTCTAAACCTGCTGATCTGGACTCCACGTGTATTTGTTCCAGGAACTTGCTCTCAGGGCACTACGTCCCAAACTGGTTCAGTTGCTGTCTGATAACACTGCCTTTACTCAGCTAGAATTTGCCGTCACAGAGACTGACTGAGTCACCTTGTAGGAAACGTTGAGTAGTTCATAAGTAAAATGAGTTGAAAACAGTTGTTTACAGAGACAAAGGTGATTTTATGTATCAAAAAATATATTGATCATCGTGCCTAACATATACAGACATCCAAAACATTTTGGTTGGCATATTTTATCCTATTTACAATAGTCAGACTCGCAGTCTTATGGCCAAAAAAACCTGTCCACGACCCATTGTATTAAATGTAATTACCATAATATTGCTTATAATCATATAATATTAGTACTTATAAGGGTTTTATGTTGCACTAAATAGTCTCTTTGGCAACATAAAACCCTTATAGAGGGTTTTATGTTGCACTAAATGGTCTCTTTGGCAATCCTAGACACATTGTGTCAGCGGTTTGTGTACAGTAACCAGAAAAGCTTGTTCAATAGAAACTCGGATGGCACAACACTCATTCTGAAGTAAAAGTTGACAGTGTCTTTTTGTGTATCCCTTTGAAAAAGAACAAGGGTTCTTCCTCAAGTTTCAGTCACCTGTGTCTGACGGCATGTCAGGGTGTGGCTCAAAAACCTAAAGAAACTTGGAGAAGTCCACCGGGACATATTGTGAAGCGAGCCCACCTCTGTGTGCACCAATAAAACCTGTTTAACCTCATTATAAATTTATAGAAACACTCCATTAACAACAACAAAATTAGTCGAATAACTTGAGTAAGTGTATGGGAACAATTGGGTGACGCCAAAATGAAGGAGAGTATCTAAGCATGCCATTGTTTGAGGCTGCTTTAATGTGGTTCAGTAGGAGCAATCCAACTTAACAAAACAATTATGTAATCCAAATGTAAATATTTAATATAATAGGTTTCGGTGCAGTCCCAGAAGGTCAGCTCTTGTTTTGTCCAAACCGCAGTATGATCTCCAGGTTTATGTAATAGCTAAAGGATCCCAAAAATCCAGTCATTTTAGAACTGTATAGCATTTGGCTTCCAAAATTTGGGAGGTGGAATGGTGGTTCCAAATTGGAAACCCATAATCCTTTGCTTCACAGGGTAAATCTAGTCTCACTTCCTCCTCCAGCAGCGGCAGCAACAGGCGTAGCAGCGTCCCACCTGCTCGTCGCTTTCCCTCACTGTGTAAGCCGGAGGGGGGTTCTGGCTGCCGTTCCTGGCCTCTCCGTAAACTGGCACACTTGAGGTGTTGTTCTCGCCTGGGGTTTTGAAGCTGCTGTAGGGGTTTAAGGCAGAGTTGCGGTTGTTGTAGGTGCTCTCCAAGGCCATTGGGTTCATGATGATGGTGCTGGAATCAGCCGGACCCCGCAGTTTGGCACGAGGGATGGTGACATCACCATAGGGGTTCTCGAGAGAGATGTTCATGGTGTCAGGCTGGAGAAGCAAGTCAAAAACGAATAATCAAGAGCCTCGGTTTCAGTCTGTTAAAACTGTTGAAACATAACTGATCCCAAATATCAGATTCTTCTTGAATATTCCTGGGGAAAGAACATTTATTTCATTGTTTGAACTTTTGCATAGCAAATAAGAGATTTGACATTTGACAAAAAACACAATATACAACAAAACCCATTCAAACTAAGAGCCATGACTATTTTGGCGTCCACAGCAACGCACAATGTTCCGTTTATTAAAAGCGCACTACAGTTGCGTGATCTCCCACTTTAAATGCTTGAGCTCTTCAAAGTCAGGCGGCTGTTGTTCTGAAAATGATTCCAATCATATCCTTCATCTGTGAGGAGAATTAGAACGATTATTAAAACCTTTTATTTCTGGTAATCTTGCTTGGTGTGAAAGGGCCTTTAGGTCTGGTTCTACAATTTGATTGGCTGAGCGGATATCCAGCTTGTACATTAGTGATGGGGATTCAGTGGCGCTGTCTGCAGGTCTACATTAATACACCAGTAGGTGGCGACAAGTCTCTCTGTCTTTATGAGTGTGTCATTGAATCGTTCAAATACACTGATCATTCATGAACAAAACAAGTGACTGGCTGATATTCTGAATAAAACACTACTCTTAGTATTTAAGTCATAAAAAGGTATGACAGAAACAGTAAGAGTACAACGGTAGAATGCCAATTTTACATTGAATCATTCACCGAACCGATTCCTTCAAACACAACCGATTCAATCATGAACGTCTCACTGCTGTGTTTTGCTCGGAGACGCAACAGCTGATTTTACTTCGCTTGGTATCTTTATTAGCTGTGCAAAAACGGACAAAATATTTGGCAAAATTGTAACTAAAATGTAAGTTACTCAATATCAACTTATTGTTTTTTGTACAGTTAAAATAATAAATAAGCCACTATCATGCACACTCCCACGCTGTTTATGGTCTGAATAACAGCAGGCCAGTGATTATATCTGCGGCCTCATACTTGATGCTCGCACAACAGCACGATTTCGAATCTGATATTGCTTGAATTAAGTTTTAAGTAAGGATTTTTGTAACATTAAGAAGTATATAAATGCTTAGTTGTTATTGCAACGGTTTTATTGCTTAATTCTTTTAATGATATTCTGAGCCCCTAGACACTGATAATTCATGAACAAAACAAGTGACTGGCTGATATTCTGAATAAAACACTACTCTTAGTATTTAAGTCATAAAAAGGTATGACAGAAACAGTAAGAGTACAACGGTAGAATGCCAATTTTATATTGAATCATTCACCGAACCGATTCCTTCAAACACAACCGATTCAATCATGAACGTCTCACTGCTGTGTTTTGCTCGGAGACGCAACAGCTGATTTTACTTCGCTTGGTATCTTTATTAGCTGTGCAAAAACGGACAAAATATTTGGCAAAATTGTAACTAAAATGTAAGTTACTCAATATCAACTTATTGTTTTTTGTACAGTTAAAATAATAAATAAGCCACTATCATGCACACTCCCACGCTGTTTATGGTCTGAATAACAGCAGGCCAGTGATTATATCTGCGGCCTCATACTTGATGCTCGCACAACAGCACGATTTCGAATCTGATATTGCTTGAATTAAGTTTTAAGTAAGGATTTTTGTAACATTAAGAAGTATATAAATGCTTAGTTGTTATTGCAACGGTTTTATTGCTTAATTCTTTTAATGATATTCTGAGCCCCTGGTATTGTAAATAAGACATTACAAGATTTTTATTTTAAAAAATTCCCCATCAAATCATTTAGACTCAAAGAACTCTACTTGTAAAAAATAAAAACAAATAACAATCAACTGTTCCTGTGTCAGTGAATACTTCAATACAAAGAAACTGCTTACCGGCAGAGGCCTGGGGGGCGACTTGTTTGGTGGGAATCAGTTTTCACAGCTGCACGCTGTTTCTGCTGTGACTTCTGTTCTTCCGTGTTTCCGAAATAAGGTAAAACAAACCTGAGCCACCAGGCTGAAGGGAAAAGGAGGAGGTGGCAATCCAGCTGACCGTGAGTCTTGTTTAAACATGACAGTGTGTATGTAACCCAACCCTGCCTTGTATTCATGTTGTGTGTGTTTGTGTGTGTGTGTGTGTGTGAGAGAGAGAGAGTTCAGGAATGCTAATGTTAAATTTACTATTAATATATTATAGTATGACGACATGTTGCAGTCAAGATACAATAAACATATACTTTCATCAAATGAACGCCAGATATAGCTACTTTGCCCTGAAGCCAATATTCTAATAAGCCTGTGGATGCTGTTGTGTAAGGGGGTTATGCTTTCTGCAAACATTACATTGCTGGGCATGAGAGAGGAGTACACAGCCTCTTGTCCACAGCCTTGTTTTAACTTTAAACATTAACAGAATTGACTTTTTAAACTACTTCTGAATGGAAAAGTCGAAGAAAAGGGTGCTGCAGTTTTTAATTGCTGAGAGAGAATTAAAAGCTGTCTGTCTGGGTTTGGTTGTTGTTGAATGAGAAACATGTTGCAAAATGGTCACTTTACTTCATGAAATCACAGATTATATATTGTTATTGCAACCGTAGCAGTTTCTGTCTCTCCATTAAAAGTCCATGCAACCAAAACTTTGACTCTTCAAAAAAGTCCATCATCAAATTGATTTGATATGCTCTTTGTACAGTGTGTGCATTCTGATCGATGTAAATAAAAGTCTAAATTAAATCTGATTAAACCTTGGTTCATGAATTACTTTTACAATGTATTTTTGAACTATTAAATGTTTGGTCGCATGGACTTTCGATGGTGGGACAGAAAACTTTGAAACAAAATTTAAAACAACATGAAGCTATGTAATTGATGAGAAAATGTTCATTTTGGGTGAACTATCTATCTATCTGTCTATAGATAGATAGATAGTAGGGCTGCCTGATTATGACAAAAATCATAATTGTCGATTATTCCCTTGAAATTGTAATTTACGATTATTACGATTATCACAATTTACATTGAGTGGTGTTTATACCATTGTTTGATGCAACTGCATGCCGTATTTTTATATGAAAATAACCAAGCTGAAAACACTAACTGAAAAACCTTTAGTGCTTTTCTTTAGTATTAAGCCTCAAATGCCAACTAAACATCAGATTGGTTTCTTCTTTAAATTATAAAAAAGTAAAACTATGAATGGTATTATAATGTTATACTAAAATTACAATTAAAATAATGGTAAAAACCCTTAAGATAACATGTAGAAAGAAAAAAAAGCATCTTAAGCACGCAGAATAACACAAGTGGACTTTGAACGATTACGTAATTGTGGCATCCATAATTGTAATCGCGATTAGAAAATAAATTAATTGTGCAGCCCTAATAGATAGATAGACAGACACACACGCACATTGCATTAGATAGCAAAATGTAAAATCAAAAGGTGTTTATTTTAAGAAGTTTTAATCACAAAAATAGACATGTTCAAAATGAAGACAAAAAGTATTGTGACCTCGTGGTTGTCAAACATTAGTGGATGATGTTTAGAGTTAAAGTGATGAACTACACCTGTGGCTACTCTGCTACCACCTGTTTGAAATCACTGACAAGAGCAGATGAAAAAATCATTGTAAAAATGTCTCTGAGAAGTGAAGTTCATTCTGGGGGGAAAATCCAGCAACATTTGTTTGCAGATGTTACTTGCTTTAATCTCTAATGCAATGGCTTTAAGATTTTTTTTAAAGATATAATTCCAAACTGTTATGGACCTGCTGTATATTTTAATTTTAACCTAAAATCTTCAATCTTAGCCTAAACGTATGTATATAAATAACTACCTATGCACCTAGTTTCAAAGAATTTCTTTTGCTTGTAGGTGGTTCATTTTGTTTGTAGTTACACTTTTACCATATGATTTCCTGTTCGATTGCAATGCTTAGGAGTTAAAGTGATGAACTACACCTGTGGCTACTCTGCTACCACCTGTTTGAAATCACTGACAGAGCAGATGAAAAAATCATTGTAAAAATGTCTCTGAGAAGTGAAGTTCATTCTGGGGGGAAAATCCAGCAACATTTGTTTGCAGATGTTACTTGCTTTAATCTCTAATGCAATGGCTTTAAGATTTTTTTTAAAGATATAATTCCAAACTGTTATGGACCTGCTGTATATTTTAATTTTAACCTAAAATCTTCAATCTTAGCCTAAACGTATGTATATAAATAACTACCTATGCACCTAGTTTCAAAGAATTTCTTTTGCTTGTAGGTGGTTCATTTTGTTTGTAGTTACACTTTTACCATATGATTTCCTGTTCGATTGCAATGCTTAGTTATTCTTTGACCAGGTTGTGTTCTGTAAGCATAGATTGTCCTGATGGAATGGCGTCATAGGGCATTCAATGACAAAACACAATATCAATGCACACATACTGGTTCCAACACATTCTTTTCGAGGCCTGAGAATGAGGACATTGTTGGCTAGCGAGCTAAAAATGGTGCTGCTGGGAGTTTTAAGGTGCATCTGAAATTTTTGAGGGGGTGGCAGGCCCATCTGGACTGAACCAACTCAGTGTTACATACACACGTGAAATCCACCCCACCCACATTTTATCTCATTTGATGACTGAAGATAAAAGAATTATAAACAAGGCCGTGTCTGACCAGGTTCTGTTTTCAGAGGTTAAAGAGGTTTGAAAAGAGCTCAAGAGGCACTTCAGACCTCTTTAATCAAAGGTAGCCCTAGTAACAGCGAACACAAACATCAGCAACAAAGAACTAGAGTGGTTAGACAGACCAAAAGAAAAGAAATGGTCAAAAGCATCCATGACTCTATTTATGCACCTCATAGTGCAGCTAACAGCACAAACAAAGCTATTGCTAAAAGAGCAAACAAAAAAACGTGTTGAACATCATGTACTCATGACCTGAGAAACAAACATCTTTTTTTTTCTTAGAAACATAACTACATTTTTACGTTTCCGAAGAAAAAAATGTTAAGATGCTAAGATGTTGTTAGGGAGTTTCTGTGCAGGTGCTACTGTATGGTGTTCTGACCAGTTTTTAGCATATTGCTCTTTGGTTGCTAGTGATTGTGGGAGGTTGATATGCAGTTGCTAAGCTGCTGTTTGTGTTTGCTATAATTTTACGGGTTCTATGCAGTTGCTAAAGTGTTTTCATGGGGTTTTGGCAGAGTTTGGATGTGCCCAAAATCGCCCTCTATACTCTTAAATAGGGCACAATTTGAGGAGATAGTGGATATTAGTGAGAACACGTATTCAATCCCATAATGCACTGCAATAATGAGTGTGCAACTGATGTACACACAGCGGCTAGTGAATACCCATAATGCATTGTGAGGGTCTTGCCGAGTAAATTCCCGCGTCTTCCCAGAAGATGCCGCTTGCAACCGAATCATCCATTTTCCAAACCGCTGGTCCAATGTGGGTACACCGTAATATAATACAGGTATACATTTATTTTCAATTGATTAGTAAGTCATTTAATTAAGGTTTATATATGCCAGTTTCCATGAAAGAGTTTGAGATAAATCTTTTCATTACTATTGAAGCTGCCAAGTTTCAAATGATTATTAAACCGCATGCGCAAACTATGCAAGAGTGGCAGCTCTTCCAGCGCACTCAGTGTCCGAATTCACTTGCTCGATTTTTTGGGGACTAATGTAGGAGATAGTGAATGAGGGTATAAAGTGAACACAGCCATGGTCTTATTATTGGGAGATACCAAGTTCCAGCTCTACCACTGGAGAAAATTCTCTTATTAACCAGCATTTTTTTTTTCTTCCTAAAAAAATGGCCGCTGATCTCCTTCCCTGTGTTTTTTTGCTAACTTTGGATGCTTGCCTTAAAACAGCTTTAGCTCTGGGTGGATGGATGCTGTGCAGTTGCTCAAGTGTTTTGAGTTATTTTTTAACACGTTGCAGTGTGGTTGCTAGGTTCAGTGTTGCCAACTAATTTTCAGGGGAAGTTGCTAAAGGCAGATCGATTTGTTGCTAAATGACATTGTGATGTCATTGCGTGATGACTTCATTGCATAACCATGACACAATACACAACACAATTTTTTTTTAAATGTTATTTGTTCATAAAAATATTATAAACATAAAATATTTTAATTTGTAAAAGTAACATCTTTATGATCGGATTTTTTACAACATTGAATTTTTGAACAGTTACACATTTTATGTATTTTCTTATTAACTAGTAAAACTGCACATTCTGAACAATTATAGTTTTAAGCAGTGTACTGGTAGTTAGTTAGTGTGCTACACAAAAGACTGTAAAACTAGGACACAGTGTACTGTTAATATGAAGGAACAATCTGTATTCCACATTGCATTTTGTGTTTTAAGGTTACAGGGTTACAACTTAATGGATAACATCCTGGCAGAAAATGACTAGTACCTTTTCAGTTTTTCCACATATTTTTTCTTACAGTTTACCTAACTGAACAACACTTGCTGTATCATAAATGTGCATTTATTATTGACCAATTGGAACTAGCAACTTAATGCACATTTGATGTTTGTGCTGTTAGGCATCTTTCTCCAGCTCTCTCCAGGTTGATGTGCTGCTTGGCTGGCTAGCTGTTCAATGGTTTCCTCTTTTTGTGTAATTTAGATGAAAATATGTGCCTTTTTATCATTTGAGTCACTTTACAAATGTTGCTAAAGTTGACAAAAACTTTTTAAAAATAGCTAAATTTGTTGCTAGGTGCTTTTTGAAAAAAAAATGTTGCTAGGGTAGTCTGAAAAGTTGCTAAATCTAGCAACAAAATTGCTAAGTTGACAACACTGCTAGGTTGTTGTGGGGGGCTGTTGTAAAGGTGTTGCTACGTCCGGCTGCTAAGGTGTTGTGTGTTGCTTTTACTGCATTACTGTGTGTTTACTGTGTGTCTCTATGATATTCCGATCTCTAGTCTTGGGTCTCTTATTCAGTGTAAGTCTATGGGATTTCCTTTTACACATTTTAGCACCCACCAGGTCAGAATTTTAAATTGTATCACTTAGAAGCACGCCTCTCCTCAACAAGTTATTATATTTTCTCATGTTCATTACAGAGATGATATTGCATGAGCTACATCCCGAATAAAAAAATTAACAAAAATAATCCTTTTAAAATTAGGTTATAAACACTAAATGGCTTGTGATTTCAAAGACATTAGCAGTTGGGCCATTTAGTCATGTGACACAGTGTGGAAACTCTCGTGGTATTATGATTTGATTCAAATCCTGTGGCGGTGACCCAAAAAAAGCCAACAGGAACTTATCAGAGACTTGTTCCCTAGTCAAACATGCAAGTGACCGAATCACATTCCACACTCACTAAGTGATTCATTGTCTGACTTTCTGTGTGTCATTCTCTTTCTCATTCAGTGGGTTTCAGTGACTTGGGTGTAACATTTTTGTATTAGTGATGGTACTGTAAGTTCATTTGAATTCTTTGAGAATATGACACCACTTGTAAAAGCGGAACAAAAAGCAGCACGCAATTCAAAAAGTATAGCACTCCCAAAACAAACAGCGGTAAATTGAACAAATCAACAAGGAAATAGAAAACAACTTGATCCTTACTGAAACTAAGTCCTTTTTTTTCTCACACTCACAAAAATGAGTTCCTCAACACATGGTAGCTTACGTAATCTTTTACACAAGTTTCCCAGGTTATGACTCTGTAGTGACTTGCTCCTCGAATGAGCCTAAATGCAGTTCTCAGGCCATTTTAAGCCTGTAGTTATTAAACATTATCCATTATAATCAAATGACACACCCAGCTAGTAGAGGCTGGTATCTCAAGTTCGTGAGAGAATCAAATATATACCCACAGCACTACAGTTTAGACTCACTGGGGGTCACTGAGTCACCGCAGTATCCAGCTGTATCAGGAGGCAGATCACGTGAGCATCATGGTCTTCACTGCTGTTGGTACTAGTCATTGCATAAAGCGTTGCATTATTTGCATAAAATTGAACTCCACTCAAATAATTTTTCCCAAATGGCACATTTGTTGTGAACTTGTGGTTTTGTGGTCCTTGCTTGTGCATGTCTGTGAAGCCCACGGGACAGTAGGGTGTCCGATTTGTCATTGTATGATTCAGAAACTCCCTCTGCTAAGCACTCACGATGTAAGTACGATCTAGACCTGTAACAGTCATTAATAAAATCTTGTAAAAATAAATTAAGAAATGCATTGCAAATGTGTTTAAAATAAATGTACTTTTTCTAGATATGCCAAGCTCTAAAAATGGGTAGAAACTTTGAGTATATTTTAAAGTGTTTTTTTTAAATATATTTTTTATTTATTTATTTAAGTCAAAATGGTTGAGAACCAGTGGTCTGTGTAACATTACATCACCAAAGTGTGAACTTGGAGGAGGACTGCAAGGGTTGAAAGCAACATTTGGCCAAAAGTGTTAAAGGGATAGTAAACCCCAAAATTTTAATTCTGTCATTAATTACTCACTGTCATGTTGTTCCAAACCAGTAAGACCTTTGTTCATTTTCAAAACACAAATTAAGGTAGTTTTGACCCTGCATAGACAGCAATGCAACTGAAACGTTCAAGGCCCAGAAAAGTAGTAAGGACATCATTAAAATAGTTCATGTGACATCAGTGGTTCAGCTGTAATTTTATGAAGCTACGAGAATAGTTTTTGAGTGCAAAGAAAACAAAAATAGCGACTTTGTCTTTGACACACGTTCATGAAAGTACCACGTGTAAATGCGTGTGATGCTGCTGATGCAGGAACCGGCGTTCTGACGTAGAATCTGAATGTGTTGTGCCTTGTTTGCAAGCAGAGGAATGCACAAGCAATGTGTCATTGTACTGTTGTGAAAGTGCGTTGAAGGCTGTCACGAAAGAGAAGAAATTGTCGAAGTTACTTTTGTTTTCTTTGCACACAAATGACAGGATTTAAATTTTTGGCTGAACTATCCCTTTAAGGTTTGAGTGGTTAACATGAGCTCATAAGCTCCTTCTAGTAGGTTTAATGCAACTTCATGCAATGACACACTGCGACTTGCCACTTGCGTGTTCACACTTGGCCGGTTCTTTCAAATGAAATGAACTCTGGTACACAAGAGCTATGTTGCCCATTACAGTTCGGTCCAGGGCGTCAGAAGCTCTGTCTTGCAGCAGATTTGGGTGTGCAAACAGAGGAATTCCTGGCGCTGTTTTCCTTTGCACATTTTATAAGCTCTTTGTGAGTTAGCTGGTAAAACTACCACCATATGTACAAGCATTTAATGAGCATTTAGCCCAGCACACAGCAGTTTTGGAAGTTTGGTAAGTTCGCAAAACACACATCATTAAAGCGGTCCAGTCAGGGTGTGACCGTATCCTTATGTCTTTTGTTCTGTATCTTTAGGTTCGGTGTTAAAAATGACAGTGTGGACGCTGAGTGAACCAAGGACTAAATGTATCGTTTTCTTCTTGAATCCAGACCAAAAGGACCAAGGGAACTGAACTACAAGTGTAAACACTCTTACACACCGATTCAACTTTTTTCTCTCTCAACAATGCAGTTTTGACCAGGTTTGGAAAATACAGCAAATTGCAGTGAACACTACTTTAGTCTCATGTGTATTTATCTATAGGAAAATAGCTTTATGAACTCTTATTAAAATGTTTAAGAGACAGAGTAGCCAAAGGCCTCTGAGGACTAGGTGGCGATGTTAGCACACTGGATTCAGTTTCAGAGTGCTTCTAATTACTTTGTCTTGTCTTGGGTAGATGGTTAAGGCGGAGTCTAAAACAGTAGAACAACTACAAGTCAAAATAAACTAAAGAGATCTCGTTTTAAAAAGCAGGTCCTCACCTCTTTCTGTGTTTACAATGTCATGGGATTTGCATATGTCATAATTTCTTACCGCAACACAACCCTACACGCGAGATAAGGATCAAGAGTGCATGGGAAAGTTGAGATCTGTGGTGTCCACCAAGCTGAGTTCCCATGCAAAGACAAACTACACCAAACACATAGATTCATGCACACACTAGAGAATTGATAGGACCAATGACGTCTGATTGCCCTCATTGTGCCAGCAGAAGGACATTGTGAACTTGAATTTCTTCATCCACATTGCAAACATGTGAAATCAGAGACGTATAAATACGCTGCCGCAACCGAAACTGCTATTCTGAAGAAAATATTCCGTCCCGTCCTTCTTTTATTTCACTGCTTAATAATATAGCTTCACCATTTAGAGCTGGCAAAGCAAAAGAAAATTCATATAAATGTTTAGTGAGGTACAGTTGACAGCTATGAAGCTCAAGTGCACCTAATGCAAGAAGATTTGCTCTGTGCTGTCATCTGCTGGTGTAAAGTGTTGGATGCAGCACATCACTGTAAGATTCTCTGACTCTTAAGGTCCCCCATTGTTTACAGCAATGTTCAAAGGCCCTGTGACTTTCACAGTGGTTGTGATTTACTGGATAAGGATTTCTACCCAAAATTAATTTTTTTTACTCCATTTCCACCTAATCAAACATTTTTGAGTTTGGAATAACTAGTAAAATATATATTCACTGTAAGATTTGATTTATTTAAATGACTTTTCTAGTTCTAGAGATTTCTTTTAAAAACAGGATACCTCATATATCCAAGTTTAAGACCAAAGGCACTCTATTTGACTTGCAAGGTCAACTTGATTGCACAGATACTATTTGAACTGAACTGAGCTGGACGATGACATCACTGAATCAATGATGAACTGACTTTAAAGGGTTAGTTCACCCAAAAATGAAAATTAGGCTGTTTTACTCACCCCAGAGGCATCCTAGGTGTATATGACTTTCTTCTTTCAGACGAATCCAGTCATTGTCCTGGTTATTCCAAGCTCTATCATTTCAGTCAGCGGGTGTTGCAGTGCATCAGTCCAAAAGAAGTGAAATAAAAAGCACCCATCCATAAAAAAAGTGTCTCACATGGCTCCGGGGGGTGAACAAAAGCCTCCTGTAGCGAATTGATGCGTTTTTGTAAGAAAAATATCCATATTCAAAACGTAATAATCACTTTAATGTAGCTTGCGGCAACAGTTGTACATGGAAGCAGGCTGATGACGTATGAGGTCGGCGTTGTGCATGCGCCAGTGAGTCTCGTGAAAAACAACGTTTGTTAACAGGAGCAAAGGAAGCAAAGTTTCCTTACTTTAGCAAAGGAAAACCAGTCTCCTCTTGGCTTATATCGAAATCCTCCGACATTCATGTTTACAAATCCTCGTTTTGTACTTTTAATTCATGACCGTTGTTTTGTTTTGATCTCTCCGCTGCGTTTCCGCGTTCGTCACTTCTGAGCGGCGCTTGCGCAGCGCTGACCTCAGAGGTCATCCGCCCGGAATTGCTTCTGTGTACAACAGTGAGCGCAAGCTAGATTCAAGTGATTATTACATTTTGAATATGGATATTTTTTTGTACACCTCCCGGAGCCGTGTGAGACACTTTTTATGGATGGGCGATTTTTATTTCACTTCTTTTGGACTGAAGCACTGCAACACCCGCTGACTGCAATGATAGAGCTTGGAATAGCCAGGACCATTTTTAATATAACTCCGACTAGATTCGTCTGAAAGAAGAAAGTCACATACACCCTGGATGCAAGTGAGTAAAACACAGCCTAATTATCATTTTTGGGTGAAATAACCCTTTAACTGAGTGTTTACTATTGTCCTCTTGGACTATCGACACACTATTTTCCTGTTTAATACTTTTGTTTTGATCTCTCCGCTGCATTTCCGCGTTCGTCACTTCTGAGCGGCGCTTGCACAGCGCTGACCTCAGAGGTCATCCGCCCGGAATTGCTTCTGTTTACAACAGTGAGCGCAAGCTAGATTCAAGTGATTATTACATTTTGAATATGGATATTTTTTTGTACACCTCCCGGAGCCGTGTGAGACACTTTTTATGGATGGGCGATTTTTATTTCACTTATTTTGGACTGAAGCACTGCAACACCCGCTGACTGCAATGATAGAGCTTGGAATAGCCAGGACCATTTTTAATATAACTCCGACTAGATTCGTCTGAAAGAAGAAAGTCACATACACCCTGGATGCAAGTGAGTAAAACACAGCCTAATTATCATTTTTGGGTGAAATAACCCTTTAACTGAGTGTTTACTATTGTCCTCTTGGACTATCGACACACTATTTTCCTGTTTAATACTGTAAAGCTGCTTTGACACAATCTGCATCGTACTGTATGAAGCACTATATAAATAAAGGTGACAACTATTTCTTCAAAGAAAAAAAACTTTATATTAATGCTTATTTCAAATCCTTTTTGATTATCTTAAGATGATTTAGTTTAAGAGATTTTAAGGTCCTCCACAAATGATTGGTCAATACAGCATTCCAATATTGATAAAACACACAATAGAGTAACAGTCTGAAGTTACACAACCATTCATTAGCTACTGTATATCACTGTACAGCAGTGATGTCAGACATAGATCTTCTGTTCTAGCTTACATGCTACATCATGTGTAGTAACCGATTTTAAAATTCAATATTGTGATTCATAATTATACATACATTATTACAAACTATTGTATCATATTAATGAAAATGTTCACTCAAAAATTAATATTCTGTCATTATTTACCCATATGTATGTGTGTGTGAAGCCAGTGGGCTTTAATGTTGTTTGGTTCCCAGCATTCTTAAAAATCTGTTTTTATATATTTTTTTAAATTACCCTCTTAAAACTAGCCTTCTTTTTTCTATTTTGATTTGTTTTCTTTTTCTTTCTTTTTTTAAATGGCCCCTCTAACACTAGCATTGTCTATTTTTTTCTATTCCATCTACTTGTTTTCTTTTTATTTATTTATTTATTTTAAAAATAATAATACCTTGCTATGTGTACTGTGTTAGACCAACTGAGACTTGTCACAGCACTTAGATCTGGTCTCTGCGGTCAGATGATCAGTTAAACCTTATGGTTCCTCGATCTGGCGTAAAATGCAAAGGTGATCAGGCGTTCTCTTTTGCAGCTCCCAGGCTTTGGAATGAACTTCCACTGTCTGTTAAATCATCTCCTACACTTAGTGCCTTTCAAAGTGCACTAAAAACTCACCTGTTTTCTGTAGCATTTTGTTTGGTTGCTGTCGTGTGCAATGTTTTTTATTGGTTTCTATCTCAGGTTTTATGCTTTGTTTATATTTTATTTTTATGTGCAGCACTTTGGTTCCACTTTGTGTTCCACTAGTGCTTTATAAATAAAATTGAGTTGAGTTGAGATATTATTGCTCTCTTGTTGGTTTTGATTGCTTCTGTTGTCCTCATTTGTAAGTCACGTTGGATAAAAGTGTCTGCTAAATGACTAAATGTACATTTTTGGGGGTCTACTAGCCCTCGGCCCTTCATACCTGTTGTTTTGTGTATTTTAGTAGAGCTTGAATATTGTATTGGCCAAGCGAATGAGTCAGGTTTTAGATAGTTCGTTGGTATGCAATAACCATACCATTCTGCTGCCAAAAAGAAATCTTTCCAAATTGGTGAACATTCAGAAGTAGCCCTGAATAGCCGACAACATTTTTGCAATGTATTCAGAAGTTTTTTGAAGTTTTAGAAAGAAGTCGCTTATGTTCACCATTTATTTGATCAAAAATACAGTAAAAGAAAGTAATATTGTGCAATATTATTACAATTAAAAATAACCGTTTTTAACCGCTTAATATATTTTAAAATCTATTCCTGGGATGGCAAAGCATCATTACTCCAGTCTTCAGTGTCACATGACCCTTCAGAAATCATTCTAAATATGCTGATTTGGAGTGCAAGAAATATTTCTTATTAAATGGTTGTGCTTATTTATATATTTGTAAAAACAGGGATGCATGCTTTCAGGATTCTCTGGTTTACTGTAATGTTTTTCCCAGTCTGCTGCCTTTTGACGTCACAAGACTCGGGACTGTGTGTTTTTGTGTCAGTTCTCAGCTGTGTTGTGTCATTTTCCTGATGATCTGAGTGATTCATGGCATCTCAGGTAATCAGCTCAAACTGCCCTAAAGTCCCCCAACTTTAGCTGTACCCCTTCCACTTCACTTTCTCCTGGTCAATAATAATAGATATCTGCCAATATGAACATCCTGTAGCTGCGCTATATGGGGGTGATGAAGGTCTGTCTGTGGGTGACTAGGCTTGAATTTCAGGCCTGTTTTGTGACTGTAAAGCGATACGCCCTCCTCCCATTCTACTTTCTTGCACCCTAAACGTGTCTGATGTCTTTGATTTCATGTTTTTCCTCAAAACGAAACCCAAACCTTCTCAGAAACCATTGTGTCTGTGGCCCTTTCCTTCGCTCTTGGACTTTCTCAGAACTTTTCCCTTAATATATGCAAGACAGAATGAAATCATTACTATAAGAGAAAATAACAGCGCAGTTAATACCAAGAGTTTTGAAGATGCAGAAATGTGCAACTCTGGACTAAATATTAAAACACCTGCTTAACAACATGCATCTCTCCTCCCACAAGCACCAATGGTTTTTCTTTTTTCAAAAGGGTGGACGTGCAATTGTGTGTGTGTGTAACGGCACAGGTCCACAGCAACAGGCGGTACTTAAATATTAAAGGCTCTGGGGAAGCACACCATTGTTTGCCCTCCATTTCGGAGAGGCAGTTGTGGTTGGTTGGTTGGTTGGTTGATTCAGAGAGAGAGCGCAAACGGCAACAAAGACGGAGCCCGTGCTGCTGGGGACTGCAAGGACAACTTCAGGGAAAGCAACAGAGGGTGCACTCAAGTGTTAAACTATCTGACAAAGGATGTGAAGCATGGAGAAACCAAGACAGTCGGCTGTAAAATGTTGACAGAAGTCGGACTTTTGGTACATTAAACATGGATGGAACTGCAAGCGGAACGGCAGAACCTCAAGAGACCGACGGCACACAGAATATACACAAGGATGAAGTGGACAGGTAGACCCTCTGCATGGAAAATTTTTGAAGTTACAGGAAATTGCTTATGTGATATTAAAATAAGACATTTGATTTTTTTCTTATTTCAAATGAAATGCAACGAATGAAAAAAAAATCATTTATTCTCAAAAATGTCTTTTTTATATTCATTTTAAAATAATTGTATTATTCTTAAGATTATGCATGTGTTTCTTATTCAATTTTAATATCCTTTTATTATATTTGCAATGATGAATTCTATTAAATAAACATGGTTCCTGCTCTCAGTATAAAGAATGAAATTACTTTGACAAATCATGCAAATAAAACTTTTTCCATCTAATATTTCACATAAGTTGATTGAGCACATTGTATGTTTTATGGTTATGTTTTGTGTTTGTTTGTTTGGAATAAAAACACTGTTAGAGGTTGAGAACCCACAGTATACAGATCTTTTACTATTACATCTTGTGTTTACACATTTCATTGCTGCCAGCCACTAATAGTAAACAGATACATGCGGCTCGGCTTCCACGCTCTTTAAAGGCATAGGTCACCCAAAAATGAGCAATAACCATACCATTCTGCTGCCAAAAAGAAATCTTTCCAAATTGGTGAACATTCAGAAGTAGCCCTGAATAGCCGACAACATTTTTGCAATGTATTCAGAAGTTTTTTGAAGTTTTAGAAAGAAGTCGCTTATGTTCACCATTTATTTGATCAAAAATACAGTAAAAGAAAGTAATATTGTGCAATATTATTACAATTAAAAATAACCGTTTTTAACCGCTTAATATATTTTAAAATCTATTCCTGGGATGGCAAAGCATCATTACTCCAGTCTTCAGTGTCACATGACCCTTCAGAAATCATTCTAAATATGCTGATTTGGAGTGCAAGAAATATTTCTTATTAAATGGTTGTGCTTATTTATATATTTGTAAAAACAGGGATGCATGCTTTCAGGATTCTCTGGTTTACTGTAATGTTTTTCCCAGTCTGCTGCCTTTTGACGTCACAAGACTCAGGACTGTGTGTTTTTGTGTCAGTTCTCAGCTGTGTTGTGTCATTTTCCTGATGATCTGAGTGATTCATGGCATCTCAGGTAATCAGCTCAAACTGCCCTAAAGTCCCCCAACTTTAGCTGTACCCCTTCCACTTCACTTTCTCCTGGTCAATAATAATAGATATCTGCCAATATGAACATCCTGTAGCTGCGCTATATGGGGGTGATGAAGGTCTGTCTGTGGGTGACTAGGCTTGAATTTCAGGCCTGTTTTGTGACTGTAAAGCGATACGCCCTCCTCCCATTCTACTTTCTTGCACCCTAAACGTGTCTGATGTCTTTGATTTCATGTTTTTCCTCAAAACGAAACCCAAACCTTCTCAGAAACCATTGTGTCTGTGGCCCTTTCCTTCGCTCTTGGACTTTCTCAGAACTTTTCCCTTAATATATGCAAGACAGAATGAAATCATTACTATAAGAGAAAATAACAGCGCAGTTAATACCAAGAGTTTTGAAGATGCAGAAATGTGCAACTCTGGACTAAATATTAAAACACCTGCTTAACAACATGCATCTCTCCTCCCACAAGCACCAATGGTTTTTCTTTTTTCAAAAGGGTGGACGTGCAATTGTGTGTGTGTGTAACGGCACAGGTCCACAGCAACAGGCGGTACTTAAATATTAAAGGCTCTGGGGAAGCACACCATTGTTTGCCCTCCATTTCGGAGAGGCAGTTGTGGTTGGTTGGTTGGTTGGTTGATTCAGAGAGAGAGCGCAAACGGCAACAAAGACGGAGCCCGTGCTGCTGGGGACTGCAAGGACAACTTCAGGGAAAGCAACAGAGGGTGCACTCAAGTGTTAAACTATCTGACAAAGGATGTGAAGCATGGAGAAACCAAGACAGTCGGCTGTAAAATGTTGACAGAAGTCGGACTTTTGGTACATTAAACATGGATGGAACTGCAAGTGGAACGGCAGAACCTCAAGAGACCGACGGCACACAGAATATACACAAGGATGAAGTGGACAGGTAGACCCTCTGCATGGAAAATTTTTGAAGTTACAGGAAATTGCTTATGTGATATTAAAATAAGACATTTGATTTTTTTCTTATTTCAAATGAAATGCAACGAATGAAAAAAAAATCATTTATTCTCAAAAATGTCTTTTTTATATTCATTTTAAAATAATTGTATTATTCTTAAGATTATGCATGTGTTTCTTATTCAATTTTAATATCCTTTTATTATATTTGCAATGATGAATTCTATTAAATAAACATGGTTCCTGCTCTCAGTATAAAGAATGAAATTACTTTGACAAATCATGCAAATAAAACTTTTTCCATCTAATATTTCACATAAGTTGATTGAGCACATTGTATGTTTTATGGTTATGTTTTGTGTTTGTTTGTTTGGAATAAAAACACTGTTAGAGGTTGAGAACCCACAGTATACAGATCTTTTACTATTACATCTTGTGTTTACACATTTCATTGCTGCCAGCCACTAATAGTAAACAGATACATGCGGCTCGGCTTCCACGCTCTTTAAAGGCATAGGTCACCCAAAAATGAAAATGTGATGTTTATCTGCTTACCCCCAGGGCATCCAAGATGTAGGTGACTTTGTTTCTTCAGTAGAACACAAACGAAGATTTTTAACTCAAACCGTTGCAGTCTGTCAGTCTTATAATGTAAGGGAATGGGAATCACGGCTTTGAGGGTCAAAACAACATACACAAACAAAACCAAATTAAACCCTGCGGCTCGTGACGATACATTGATGTGAAAAGACACAAAGGGATCGGTCTGTGCAAGAAACTGAACAGTATTTATATATCGTTTTTTACCTCTGATTTTCACCGCAATATCTGAACAGTCCTGAGCGCGTTCACAACAGCTTGCACGTGACGCGTCTTCTTCTTCTTCTTGCTTTACGGCAGATCGCAGACTTCCCATCCACTTCCATTATATGACTGACAGACTGCAACGGTTTGAGTTAAAAATCTCAGTTTGTGTTCTACTGAAGAAACAAAGTCACCTCCATCTTGGATGCCCTGGGGGTAAGCAGATAAACATCACATTTTCATTTTTGGGTGAACTATCCCTTTAAGGGCTGACCTTGTGTAACTGGAAGAGTAAAATATTGTGGGGAAAATGTAAATAATTAGTTTTAGCTTTTGTGGCATTTTTGCAATTTTAACCAGCTGGTTTCAAAGTCATTTTTAGTGGTTGTTTGAAGTTGCTTTGATATTTTCAGCAACATTATATAAGTTTAATCGTTCAAATAACTTTTTATTGCTGGCTCTGTCCTGAAAATTGTAGGTCAGTTATGTTGGCCAAAAATAATTAGCCATTAGAAAGTCTGCACTGAACATCTCAGGCAAACACACGGAGATCTTTGTATTATATTGAGCTCATTCTCTAGGGTCTCGGATGAGGATGGGCCTGTGTCTGAGGCTCCTGTGGAAGGGGACGTGGAGGCTGGAGCACAAAACTCCAGAGACAGCCGCAAACTGGACTGCATCATCTGCTACAGTGCGTATAATCTGGGAGAGAGACTCCCCCGCAAACTCTACTGTGGTCACACGTTCTGCCAGGCCTGTCTGAAGCGGCTGGACACCCTCATCAATGAGCAGGTGGGATTCATGCTATCATCACTAATATCACTAATATCACTATTTTTGCTTGACCTGTTTATTTCAAAGTGCAAATACAGCAATGTTCACCCAGATTATGGTTTGCATGATAAAAACTGATAAAAACAAATTGGAGTCAGATAACCTATATCACTGCAATGTAAAACAATTAAATAAAAAATCCACCTATTTTAACTTTAACAATTGCCGCCTGACTTCCTGAAGAGATTAAACAAGTTTTTACTTTCAGATATCGCTTCCAAATAATTTTTTCCCCCAAATGTTAAATTGTTCAAAAATCAGCACCTTTTCATTCCATTTAACTTTATGAATATAATAATGAGCAATTATATTAATTAACTACAAATACTAGATTTGTGTTAACATCACAACAGTGTCTGCTAAATGAACAGAAATCCTATCCTCTTATTGCTATAATTGTTACAATAAAAAAATATAAATAATTTTATGACATTACCTAAATAAATGACTAATGTTCTTAGGGGCATTTTTGCAAAAAGCTGTCATCTTCCATAATAACGTAAAAGAGTTGTACCACAGCTCTTTAAAGGGATGGTTCACCCAAAAATGAAAATGTGATGTTTATCTGCTTACCCCCAGGGCATCCAAGATGTAGGTGAATGTGTTTCTTCAGTAGAACACAAATTATGATTTTTAAACTCCAGCCGTTGCAGTCTATCAGTCGTATAATGCATGGCAATGGTAACAAAATCTAAGAGAGTAAAAAAAACATGCACAGACAAATCCAAATTAAACCCTGCGGCTCGTGACGACACATTGATGTCCTAAGACACGAAACGATCGGTTTGTGCGAGAAACCGAACAGTATTTATATAATATTTTACCTCTAATACACCACTACGTCCAACTGTCTTTGAGCGCGCGCAGGCATCCGGTGCGTGAGTTGTGCGCGCTCTGGCGTAGTTTACGCAAGTGATCTCTCTGACTCTTACGTCACTCATTGTTTACACAGTGCACAAACATTGTAGGTACGACGGCTAATCAAAACCGTACTTACTTGCGCTTATCCGGATTATTCAAACTGACTTAAAACTAAAAGATTACGTTCTCTTGCGCGAACTCATTCGGGAGTGGTGACTTTCCACGTGTGTCCTTTAGGACATCAATGTGTCGTCACGAGCCGCAGGGTTTAATTTGAATTTGTCTGTGCATGTTTTTTTTACTCTCATAGATTTTGTTACTATTGCCATGCATTATACGACTGACAGACTGCAACGGTTAAAGTAAAAAAATCATCATATGTGTTCTACTAAAGAAACAAAGTCACCTACATCTTGGATGCCCTGGGGGTAAGCAGATAAACATCACATTTTCATTTTTGGATGAACTATCCCTTTAAGATATAGGCTATTTTGTTTAGAGAAGGGAACGCAAAAAAATACTGCAACCAGACTTTCTTTGTTCAGGGGCGTTGACTTTTTGTAATCAACCAATGGCATGAGATTGAGGGTGGGACTACCTGTCTGAACCAATGGAGATGCCTGATAAACATTTTTGGAAACCATGCCTGCGTCCCAATGTGTGCACACGATCCATCCTAAATTCTGTGTGATATTAGTAATTTTCAACACTATTTAGGGCAGATAGGGTGGATAGTATGCACATTGGGACGCAGGGCATCACTATTTTTGCAGAAAAAAAGAGGGTTTGTTCAAATATTATTCACCTGATCTGATGTATATTAAACATTTTCTTCCTATGAACATTAAAATGTGTTTTTTTATGGCTTCTGACAGAATTTTCAGATTTCTGTTCAGGGAATATATGCAAATAGCTTAAGCAATGCCTCATTTGCATATTTAAACATGACATCATTAGACAACTTGTAATACAAAACAACTGACTTATGTGACATAATCAGTCATCTGGGGAAGCTATTATTTTTTACCCATTTCACCTGTAGTGTCTTGAATTATTAGATATTTAATGAATTGAATAATCAAGTGAACTCTTGGGTTAGAAATTGAACTAAATTAAGCTCATTTTGTAACTTAATGAACTTTGCTTCATTATTGAACACCCATTTCACCTGTAGTGTCTTGAATTATTAGATATTTAATGAATTGAATAATCAAGTGAAATCTTGGGTTAGAAATTGAACTAAATTAAGCTCATTTTGTAACTTAATGAACTTTGCTTCATTATTGAACTAAACCGAATCAACAATGAAATTGCATTAGTTTGCAACATTATTTTCTTGTTTATTACT
Organism: Sinocyclocheilus grahami; assembly: GCF_001515645.1. Lineage (NCBI taxonomy): Eukaryota > Metazoa > Chordata > Actinopteri > Cypriniformes > Cyprinidae > Sinocyclocheilus > Sinocyclocheilus grahami. Next base: position 102,552 of record NW_015506290.1, read on the forward strand.
GTGAAGTTGTTTTGAAACGATCTGTATTGTATAAAGCTGTATATAAACATGTGATTTGAATTTTCATAGTTGATACACTTCAGCTGAGCAGGGTCAATGTTTGTAACTGACTTGCTTTTCCCCCAGATGTGGATCCCCTGTCCACAGTGCCGGCAGAACACTCCTCTACCTCGCGGGGGCGCCACTGGTCTAGACCTAGACCTGGCAGCTTTTCTGGGTGTTAAAGTTGAAGTGGAAAACCAGCGAACCCACAACCAGAAAGCAACGCTGGAGACCAAGCCCTCCTTTATAAAGCAGCCAATCACAGATCAGCCACCCTCGGCATGGGCCAATGTGGCAGTGGCAGAGCATCGCTTCCACAGAAGCCCTTGTTGCAAGCACTGCCTGCTCTGCTGCTGGTGGTGCTAGATTCACGTACATTTCGTACAAAAACATTTGACTGTGGATATCCCACTGTCTGGAAACCACAGATTCCTTTACAGAATTGCCTGGGACAATAAAATACATTTTATTTGGATACCCAGTGGATCAGTAATGTCAAATTCTGCAAAACTCAGTGATCAAAATGGAATAGGATACATGGACATGAGAGACAATTCAAGAATGGACAGATTGGATTTCAGATCTTAGACAATCCACTAGAATAAGAGTTGCTTGTTACAACAATTCAAACTGTGGGGAACATCTGATTGTATATCTGTTTTAATAGAAACAAACTGTCAATCAGCTTCTATGTAGTGTCTTGAATTATTAGATATTTAATGAATTGAATAATCAAGTGAACTCTTGGGTTAGAAATTGAACTAAATTAAGCTCATTTTGTAACTTAATGAACTTTGCTTCATTATTGAACTAAACCGAATCAACAATGAAATTGCATTAGTTTGCAACATTATTTTCTTGTTTATTACTGTGAAGTTGTTTTGAAACGATCTGTATTGTATAAAGCTGTATATAAACGTGATTTGAATTTTCATAGTTGATACACTTCAGCTGAGCAGGGTCAGATGTTTGTAACTGACTTGCTTTTCCCCCTAGATGTGGATCCCCTGTCCACAGTGCCGGCAGAACACTCCTCTACCTCGCGGGGGCGCCACTGGTCTAGACCTAGACCTGGCAGCTTTTCTGGGTGTTAAAGTTGAAGTGGAAAACCAGCGAACCCACAACCAGAAAGCAACGCTGGAGACCAAGCCCTCCTTTATAAAGCAGCCAATCACAGATCAGCCACCCTCGGCATGGGCCAATGTGGCAGTGGCAGAGCATCGCTTCCACAGAAGCCCTTGTTGCAAGCACTGCCTGCTCTGCTGCTGGTGGTGCTAGATTCACGTACATTTCGTACAAAAACATTTGACTGTGGATATCCCACTGTCTGGAAACCACAGATTCCTTTACAGAATTGCCTGGGACAATAAAATACATTTTATTTGGATACCCAGTGGATCAGTAATGTCAAATTCTGCAAAACTCAGTGATCAAAATGGAATAGGATACATGGACATGAGAGACAATTCAAGAATGGACAGATTGGATTTCAGATCTTAGACAATCCACTAGAATAAGAGTTGCTTGTTACAACAATTCAAACTGTGGGGAACATCTGATTGTATATCTGTTTTAATAGAAACAAACTGTCAATCAGCTTCTAATTTAAAGATCTTCTTTTGTTGTTTTCCAGCTCTTTAAAACTAAACTTAAAAAAAATATATAAGACCGTAGGACAAAAATGAAAAATGAAAATTCATCAAGACAAACAATCTCATTCCGCCATCCAGAGTTTGAAGGTTCGGTCATAAGAGCAGGTGGCAATGAGCTGTCCATCAGGCGAAAGGTCAAGCCCCATGACCTTCCCTTCATGACCCGCCAGAGTCTTCAGAGGTGACCAGCCAGGATGGGTCCACACTTTGGCTGTGTTGTCATATGCACCAGTCAGCAAAAAATGCCCATCGTTAGCTAAAAGGAAGAGACTCTGTTAATATTGAAATTGCAAAAATGTTACACAAATTTGCAAGTTCGGTTGCGGTGAATGACTCATTCACTTTGACAGTCAGTAGACCTATGGCTCTACGAAAATCCTATAAAATATTTGTTCATCCTAAACCCATGTGACTTTTTCTTTTGTGCAACACACATATTTTGCTGAATGTCCACAGTGCTTTTTTATTTTGGGAACTTACCGAGAAGAGGGGTGAGTAAAGGATGAGTATTTTTATGTTTGAATGAATAATCGCTCAATGACTGATAATAAATGTCCTCTTGACTACTTACGTTGGAACTTGACTGAAGACACAAGGTTCTCATGGGCAGGAATTGTGTACATACACCTTCTATGACGAAGGTCCCACACTTTACAGGTGTTATCTCCACTTCCTGTTGCCACGTGAAAGCTGCACAAGGAAGATTTAGGGGTTAATTATCAAATAAAGCTCAAATACCAGTAAATAGCCTTACTAAATCTTATAAATATTCATATGCCCTTTCTTTTACTTACCCGTTTGGTGAGAAATTGATGCTATAAATCTCATTGTGGTGGCCTTCCAGGAACATGATACAACGACCAGTCCGCAGGTCCCAGACACGAGCAAATGCATCCAAACCACTGTATGAATAACATTAACACAAAAACTGAAAGATTAATAAGCCAAATATAAATAATTTCAAACAACTAATCAAAAATATAATAAAATTATATAAAAATATAATTCAACCAATCAAAAGCAGACTGAATGAACAATCACAAAATAAAGTGGAAGACTAAGTGGTTCTCTGGTAATGCGAATATTGCAGGACCAATGCTGCAATCAGAGGAATCAGGGTTAAGATTAGGAACCATGTATGATGGATTAAAGATCATTTTTTATTTGGCTGGTCTTACACTAAACATACTTGGGACTCCTAAGAGCATCAAAGTAACTGTATAGACTTGAGTGTTGTGCTTGTTCCTTTACAAAAAAAGTGGAGTGCCTCTGGGTTCAGTGCGAGGCCCTTACCCAGTTCCTGCCAGAGAGCCATCTGGGTGGAAGTGCAGGTCATGGACACCTTTACTATGACCCTCCTGATGCAGAATTTCTTCTTGGGCTTCAAGATCCCAAAGTCGCCATGAGTTATCATAGCTAAAGAGCAAAAAAAGAAAAGAAAATTCTGTTAAATATATGACAAAAGTTTTATTAAAAGTATTAATACCATTGTTTTGCATTTACTTCTAAAAAATATATAAAACATTCATACCAAGTTGTTCCTAGGAACCGCCCAGAGGGATGCCAGGCCACCCGAGCCACCCTCATAGAGTGCCCCTCAATGTCTGCTACAGGCTCATCACTACAGATAAGAACAGGGAAATGTTACAATGTTTTACTTCAGAAATTGAGAATGAAATTTTAATGAATACTAATAATATACACCTGTCTAAACTCCACAGCTTAACAGATCCATCCGCAGCACAGGAGGCCATATTGACATCTGACTCCTCAAGTGTGAGTGTGGCTTGAGGGTGAAAGCTAATCGCTCCCACATTGGTATTGTGACCTGAGAAAGAGGAGTTCACCTTCAATGAATCCAGTGGTAAAAGTTGTATTGTAAACAGGAATGAAAAAAAAAACACGAATAAACATTACAGAACTTATTTGTTATATTTACCTCTTAATGTGCGTATAAGTGTACAATCTGGAACTTTCCACAATTTACACAAGCCACTCCTACAACAAAGCAGTAATAGTAGTAGTAATTTATTTTAATTTCCATGTCAGCATCTAAGGCTATCTGCATGGCAAAAACTACGCTGGCTTAACAAGAGTTACATAAACAAAATTAAAACCAAGCAAACACAAATTCAGCAGTTAAAATTATACAAGATTTTTTTTTTTAATTAACATGATAAAAAAAAAAAATTCTAAAATCTTCTTCTGATACAATCTTACTAAAGTCCCTGAGTGAGCGCTCCTACAACAAAGTAATATTTTACACATGTTTTTATACCAAATAACAAGTTTTTTTAAAACATGCTTCTTAATCCATGCTCAAACATTTTTAAATATTATTTTTTTGTTTCCAAACATCTTTTTGGTAAATTTATTAATCCAGAGACTTTTTTGTTCAAACAAGTCCTACAACAGACATTAAGGCCAACAACCAGCCTGCAAATAATACAAAATAAAAACCTGTTAAAACTGTATCAGGAAAATCACTTCTATTTTACAGGCAAAAGGGTCACTCCAAATACTTATTTTATTAGTTAATGTAAGTTTCCTGATAAGCATAATATTACTTTTGAAAGCATCCTCACTTTGCAGGAAGTGCCTAGGTAAAGGTAGAGATTGTTCTAAGCATCTTGGAGAAGTAGCCACAGTTCTTCTATGTATTTCTGAGTTGCTTCTGTCTCATCATGTAATTTAATTAAGGCTGTCTCAATTATAAAGTGCTCACGTGTGTGCGGGCCATACCTTCTGTTCTAGGACTCATTGTTTATACAGAAATCTCACTGGATTGTTACAATACTTGTGAAAGCTATGTTTGGAAATCTAAAATTGATGATTCCCACTGGCATACAAAGCATATATAAATAACCTTCTTAAGACATATATAAAATAAATGAATAAATAACACAATTAAATATAAAAAAAAACATACCATGATGCAGTCACAAGCAACTTAGAGTTGGGGCTAAACTGGCAGTGAGATATTGGACGGTCATCACCAATTTGGCTGCAGAAGTTATTCACATTCTAAATAAAAACAGCATTACAAGTAAAAAGAAAATTACAACACATCATAAGCCTGTGTCTTTTTCCACTTTCTTGGCATACCCGTAGGGTCTTGTGAAGCTCTTGCTGTTTAACTGTTCTCGTAGACTCTGGAATCTCTTTTTGTGCCCTTGCAGCATCTAACCTTTCCACTGCTCTGGAGAACCAAACAAAAACACAAAACTAGCTTTTAAAATATACAATACATACATTTTGCTGCATTTTATATTTAGATTGTTAGATACAGGAAAATAATATCTGTCCTCTGTTTACCTGGGTAGGGAATACTTGGCTAACCAAATACGCGCCTCTTTTAGAGACGAAGGTCCTTCATGGTACCATGTCTGCTGATACTGCACAGAACACATGCACAGACAATCACCTTCCATTAGTCATTCAAATCTATGCCAGTCTACTGTAACTATAAGGATACAACAAATCACAACAGGTGTTCTTACCTCATCTTGAGTCCGTTTTGCTTTTTCATCCTCTTTCTTTGATTTCTTCAAGGCATCAGGACCAACTACTGAAAGAATGTTCCTCAATCTGTGAGGGAAAAAGTCATATATATATTTGACTATATATATTGTTTTAGTTTTATTCTGTCATTTGAGATATGGTGTTTATGTAATGTCAAACACAATGTGCAGAAGTACACCACCTTTCAATGGTTTGGTACTTTTTTTTTTTTTTTTTTTAGAAATGAATAATTTTGAGCAAGTATGAATTAAATTGATCAAAACTGAGTAATATTTACATATATATTTATAATGCTGCAAAAAATGTATCAAGGTTTATACAAAAATATTCTTGCCCAGAATATGCTGCAAAGCTTACCAATAGTCATAAAAATCTGGCCACCCACCTCTCTCGTCTCTCTGCAGGCCCCTCCCCAAACAGCGTGATTGGCTCGCCAAGAGCTCGGAGGCAGGCCTTGACCTCTACATCATCAGTAGAGACCGTGATTTGTCTCGCTCGCTTTCTACGCTCAAATTCTGCCAGCACTTCAGCCTGTCGCTCACTCACACGCTCCTCCATCTCCATCGACTCACCTGAGGAGAGGAGGGAAATAAGTAACAAATAATATTGCTAAAGAGCAAACAAACATCCTTTCCTGTCACAAACAGATTAACCCTGTAAAAGCTGACATTAAAAAAAGAAAAAGAAAAATGATTTGCATGAGTTTTATGTTTTGTATCCTCTTTGGTACATCAGGTTTTTATGGCCTGTATAATATGATACAATGAAAACATGGAGCTAATGTTTTAGGAAGAAAAAACTTTTTATTTATAAGCCCAAACGGAGCAAAAATATGCAATTTGGTACAAAAGGTCACTCTATATCTCCCACTTATGTCTTAGTAAGAAATAAATGTTCCTCAAAAGCCCAATGTATCATATCTGACTCCGAGTAAGACGTGTTAAAGTATAAATTAAGTATATTAGTAAATAAGTATCGCTTTTTATTTCTCCTCTTTCCTACTACTTGTTTCAGTTTTTATAACCATTTCTTACTATGTGTAAGTAAGCACACCAGATACTGACTGGTTTTTGGAGCCTCCAATACAGTAAAACTGCACATTTTAGAGTGGCCTTTTATTGTGGCCAGCCTAAGGCACACCTGTGTAATAATCATGCTGTCTAATCGGCATCTTTATATGCCACACCTGTGAGGTGGATGGATTATCTCGGCAAAGGAGAAGTGCTCACTAACACAGATTTAGACAGATTTGTGAACAATATTTGAGAGAAATAGGCCTTTCGTGTACATAGAAAAAGTCTTAGATCTTTGAGTTCAGCTCATGAAAAAAGGGGGCAAAAACAAAAACGTTGCGTTTATAATTTTTCAGTATATATATATGTGTGTGTATGGTTGTAAATACACATGAAGTTGTTTTTTTGGTGTTTGGCTTAGTGTTATGTTAGAATCATCATTATACTCTTATACCTTTTGTTCTTTGATATTTTGAAGTGTTTTTAGCTTTATTTTTTTGTTTTTCATTTAAATGTTAAGTTTTGAAATTTTGTTGTATGCATGTGTCATTTTTTATTTAATTTCTTTATTTTAAAAATGTGTATAGGTAGTATTTATAAAGTTTTAGCTTTTAGTTTTGGATCTGTTTTTAGTTGTGTTAATACTACAACTGATTGCTTCTGTTGTCCTCATTTGGCAGTCGCTTTGGATAAAAGCGTCTGCTAAATGACTAAATAAATAAATACAATTATTGTACATGATTCTTACATTTTAATATGATTTTTCTAAAACTAATACATTTCTTCAGTCCAGCAAGTGTTCATTTTGAAGTATCACTAACATTATAAAAGTTACTTTTGTTTAATTTATAAAAAAGGGGAACATTAAAAAAAATAATAAATCACACTAAAAAGCCTTTTACTTGCTTGAAAGTATAAACTATTAATCAGACAACAGAAGGCATATAGCAGATTGATTCTGTGTAACAGTATTTTCAGCACAGTTTTGATCATTTTGCTAATTTAGAGGCTTCAGAAATTCCAATGAAATATGCTACAGTAGGCTTAGGGTTAAAACACTACGATGAAATTTCAAGAATTTAGTGGTTTGTAGTTTGGGCTCTGATAATAACATTTGCCATCTTGAAATATCAAACTTACCACTGGAGATATTAATATGTCCAGCCTCAATGCCAGCTTTAACAGCATCTTTAGCAGAGGTAGATATTCCTTCACGGCTGAGACGCTGCTTCTCCTTTTCTTCAAGGCTTCCATAGAAGATCCTGGCCTTTTTCACAACTGGAACTTCGTCTTCATCCGACATCTTTTCAACTATTTGTCCAACAACCACAGAGTATCTGATATGAAAAACAGGCATCATTTTAAACCACAGTATCTGATTTACAAATAATGTATGGACAGTTCTACATCGTACCTTATTAGCCAACCTAACTTTTACTTTGGTTGATGATAGATAAAATATGATCAAATAACGCTATTAAAACCGTGATTGCTGGAAGACACAAACGATACATACGGGTCCCCATTCAGAGTCAGACGGGTGAATAACTTGTGCTCCTTAACTAAGTACTGCGGTAGTACTGTAATATTCTATCAATTACATTGAAGCACCATTCTTTATGAATACAGCAATCATTCAGTATTATATTACTACCACATGATATATTACTGTATCGTTCCTTTTTGCAGGGTGTTCAGAAACTAATTTGACCTGAACCAATAGAAGCTAATGAAAGATAAACTCAACTAACTCTTCACTTACCCTTTATACTTTCACAAATACCTTCCTTTAAAAAAAAAAGGCTGTTTATATGAAATCTAATGTATAATATCTACAAACCAGACTGTAAAACAAACAGCTTCAAACACGACCACACGACGCGGTCTACCCGTCGCACAGTATGTCGTTATATCCGCCTGTTCTTCTTCTTCTTTTTGTTCAATGGCCGTTCCACTCCTTAGGAGTATTACCGCCACCTACTGTATATCTTGCGCAGCTACCCGCCTGTTTTACTCTCCAGCGGTTGAAATAATGCCAGACCGCAGTGGAAATACTGTCTTGGTCTACTCTAATCGCTGCTTTAACATTATCAATTTATTTTAGTATTCTTTTTTTTATTATTTACTTTTTTACTTACACTTCCATCAGATGCACATTACACATTATTCCCATGAATACACTCATACATAAGCACACCTATGTCTACACTCACATTCACACATATGTACATATCTAAATGTGCCCATATATACATGCAGCCCTTTGCATATGTTGTGTACATATTGAGGAGAAAAAAAGGGGGAGAAATAAATACATAAAAATAGAAAAGAAAAGAAAATAAGTGGGGAGGGACAAGAAAGAAAACTATGTACATATAGGGAGTGATCTTTCTTTATATCGGAATTTTGATTAGAAAATAAAGTCAGGTCTATGAGATGTTGCATATTTGATCCATTTTTCCCCAGTGCAAAGCAAATTGTTCCATATTATGATTTACAAATGCTGTTATTTGCTCCATTTTATAGATGTCCAATGTGATTTCCATCCATGCATTTAGAGTAGGACTCTCCTGTGATAACCATTTTTTTTGTAAAACTGTTTTTAACAGCTACCAATAATATATTCATTAGATATTTATCTCTTTTTAACCATTCCTGTGGTATGTATTCAAAAAATAATACTTTACTGTTACAGGGTATCACACATTTAAAGATATCTTGTAAGGCAGTATGTATTCCTCTCCAGTAACATTATCAATTTAATCTTTTTCTTATTACGCTGACGTGTGTCCTGTGGAGCAGAGGTTCTAAATCTCATTGGGTCCCCCATTGTCCACAACAATATTTGAAGTTTGGCCCCCACCCCCAGTTGTTCATAATTTACTAATGGTGGATTTTTACGACTTTAATAACACACATGACTTTTTCAGGTCTAGAATTCACCGTTTTAGAATTAGGATACAGCAAATATCCAGGCTCATACAAGATTTTAATATATATAATAGGAATTCAAATAAAAAAAGTCTGGATTTTTCGATGTTTTGGCTTATTTGAATGCGTGTTTTGGTTTATCATTTTAAGTCACATTGAGACCCCCTGGTTATACCATATTATTTATACCATTATTAATTTATTCATTTCTCAGGGTGGGTTTATTTATTAAATTCATTAAAGATTTTTTTTTATTTTTTATAATTCCACCAAAACGAATTATTAAATGAACTGTACTACTTTTACTGTGGGCCTTTCATCTAAATATAAATAGAAAAATTATGAAATTATAAAACACTTCAAACAAGTCAGTGTATTCTATCACCGTGCTGCTGAATTACTGATTTCTGTCCTCTTTTATTTTCTATGCGCTTTAACTACATTTCCCATGATTCCCTTCCGAACTAACTCCCTATGGGGATAAAGCGTGTGTGACTGCGGTAAGTTATATGTTTGATATTAATCTGTCATGTTGAATAAAATAAACAGCAGTCTTCATAGATCATTACCCTGCTATTTGTGACTGTTTAAGACTCGAGAGTTCAAAGCTAGTGAGCTAATTAGCATGTAGCTGCTAAACAATAACGTTATATTGCTGCAGCAGGACTTGATAAAACCGTCTTTAAATTGACGGTATATGCATTACTTAACGATGATAAACTTTAAATATTGATATATGTGTTATGTATACAGATGTCGGTATTGCAGTCATCAGCGCGACTGCTCTGATAGTAATTTCCTCGAGACAAATGTGAACAAGGGTTCAGCATAATTAACGTGGGTTTATCCCACAGATGTATAATAAAACTGTATACATAGCTAAGTGGTGTGTTATCAGCTGTGTTGTTTAACAGCGAGAGGCCGGGGATGTGAAGATGCTGCGCAGGAGCAGGAGCAGCTGAAGCTGGATGACACGGAGGAGTTTGAAAGTGTCAAGAAAGAGCTGGAGGTACAGGCCAGATGATCCTCCAGTAAATTCACTTCTTCACAGGACTGGATGTTTAGGAGATGCTTTCTATACAAATTAGTTTCCAAAAAAGAACATTGAAACAACCAAGTGATAACCCTTTTAACTTTTTCACCCCTAAAAGGAGCTAATGAAAAAATGATTTAACTTAAAATTCTTATTAGTAGACATCTAATAAATAGCCTCAAGCTCTTTGTTTTATATAAAACTCTACCGTACGGTTGTGCTGTTAGTCAGTCCACAGTAAATCTCGATTTAAATTCGGAGAACTAGCCTATTTCATGAGTTATTTTCCAATAATACACATGCCTTTAACTTTATTAGTATCTTGGATACATTTCATAACCTTCAGGGTCCACACAGATAAAAAGATATATATATTTAAGCATCTGTATAATATATACAGCCGTATGGCAATATATATGCTATATGTTGTCCTTTACAGACATGTCAGCCGTACGGTCACGCATGATTTTGGATAATTATGGTAAATAAACATTTTTGCATTTCTCTTTTATTTAGCTATATTTCTGTTCTTTACCCTCTACTTCCTTGATTTCTTGTTTGACCCTATTTTCTGATGACTGATCAGCACTGTTCCAGTCCACGGATAAGGATTATTTGTAGAGAAACTGAGATTTGAAATGATTTCTTTCAGTATTTTTAAGTGGAACTTCCTCAAACCAGAAGTGCCTCTCATGATTTAAAATGCAGTAGGTTAGTTAGGAAAAAGATGGATTCTGCATAGGACATAGTATTTCAATTGTGTTTGTTGTGATCACATGAGCAGCCAAAAACGACTAATTTCAGCAGTATGCGATTCAACGTGTAGAAAGACAGTATAAGTCATTATAATCCGTAATTATGTCCCCACTGGATGCAACAAATGCCTCGTTTATAATGGGTTTTAATGTTTATGTCTCGTCTCTCCGGCCGGACAGGGCATCACAGTATGGTAAGGGGCGTAACATTTCCGTCACACGCTTGAGGTATTCAGCCAATCACAACACACTGGATAGCTGGCCAATCACAGCACACCTCTCTTTTCAGACCGATGAGTTTTGTAAAAATCAAAATGTTTCAGAAAGGCGGGGCATAGAGGAGAAACAATAATGTACAGTATGTGGAAAATATATATTTTTTAACCTTAAACCGCAAACACATTTCATTACACCAAAAACACAAAATAATGTTCTTTTTAGCAGCA